>NC_080390.1:27576968-27840896 GCF_028751815.1 Salvia miltiorrhiza
TTCAAATTTTGACAGGAGGATACACCTAAGACAGCTTTTCAAATGAGGTATGAGCACTATGAGTTCATAGTTATGCCATTCGGTTTGACGAAGGCACCAGTAGTTTTCATGGATCACATGAATCGAGTGTTCCATCAATAACTGGATAAATTTATCCTAGTTTTCATAGATGATATTCTCATCTATTCGAAGAATGAGCAGGAGCGCCAAAACATTTGAGAACGATGTTGGAAACGCTAAGAGTTGAGAAGCTTTTTGCCAAATTCACCAAGTGCGAGTTTTGGTTGAACGAAGTAACTTTTCTAGGACATATTGTATCATCTGAAGGAATTAAAGTTGACCCCGTCAAGGTACAAGCTGTACATGAGTGGAGATCACCAACTACGCCTAACAAGATTCTCAACTTTTTAGGCTTAGCAGGATACTATCAGAGGTTTATTGAAGGATTTTCCACGATAGCAAGACCGATGACACAATTACTTAGAAAATAAGCTAAATACAATTGGAAAGAGGAGTGTGAATGTGAAAAGAGTTTTTAAGAGCTTAAAGGAAATTGACTACAGCACCAGTGCTGATAGTCCTAGAAATGGATAAAGAGTATACCATCTACGCAGATGCGTTAGAGAGTGGGCTAGGATGTGTTTTGATGCAAGAAGAAAGAGTTATAGTCTATGCATCACGATAACTTAGACCCCACGAGATAAATTATCCAACGCATGATTTAGAGCTTGCAGCCGTTGTGCATGCCCTGAAAATTTGGAGACATCATCTCTCCGGAGTTAGATGTGAGATTTTCACGAACCACAAAACTTTGAAATACTTTTTCGAGCATAAGGATATTAACATGAGGCAAAGGAGATGGCTCGAATTAGTAAAGGATGTTAACTGCGACATTAATTATCACCCTGGCAAGGCCAATGTAGTAGCCGATGCATTGAGCCGAAAGGTCTCGTCAAAGTTAGGATGTCTTCTCACGAGAGAGGATGAGCTTATAAAGGACTTTGACAAGATGAGGATAGAGATGATAAAACCACCAGAGACGATAGCGAGTATTGTTGCGACGATGCCTAGTTTGAGGAAAATGGTGATTGAAGCACAAGGAAAGATGAGACAATGAACAAGTTACGAGAAAGGATAAGAGCAGGAGATCTCAAGAGTTATAAAAAAAAAAAAAAAAAAAAAAATCAGACAATGCTATCTTATTTGAGGGGAGAAGATGCATTCCCCGCGATGATGAACTTAAGAATACGATCATGAGTGAGACTCATAACACGCCTTACACCGCCCACCCAGGAGGCACAAAGATGTATCAGGTTGTAAAAAAATAGATTTTTGTGGGACGGAATGAAATGAGACATAGCTTCGTTTGTAGAGCGATGCTTAGCTTGTCAGCAAGTGAAAGCATTACACCAACGACCCTATGAGAAGTTAAAACCGTTGGAGATTCCCGAGTGGAAATGGGATCACATAGCGATGGATTTTGTGACAGCTTTACCCAAAAGTCAAAGAGGAAATACAGCAATTTGGGTGATTGTAGATCGACTAACAAAATCTGCACATTTCATACCGATCCTAATCGCGTATGGACCAGATAAGTTATCACAATTGTACGTTCGTGAGATTATAAGATTGCATTGAGTACCGGTGTAGATCACCTCAGAAAAAAAAAAAAAAATTTACATCACGTTTTTGGATGAGTTACAGAAAGAGTTGGGTACAAGGATGAATGTTAGCATAGCAGGCGATAGAAGATATTATAGGAACTACTATCCTTGATAGAGGAGTAAATCGGGAGAATGTGTTGCCACTAATTGAGTTTACCTATAAGATGTGAGACAAAGTTTCGAGATAAGAGACAAAGTTTTCTTGAAGGTTTCACCCTCAAAGGGGATGAATAGATTTGGAGTTAAAGGACAGCTTAGACCCAGAGTTATAAGTCCTTACGAGATATTGCAAAAGATAGGTCCAATAGCGTATAGGTTGGCTTTGCCACCTAGCTTTGGAAATGTGCATAACGTGTTTCACGTGTCACAATTGAGAGGATACATATTTCCGACCCAAACCATGTGGTTTACTAAGAAGAAATGATCTTAGAACCAGACTTGAGTTATGAAGAGAGAGACCTCAGATGATGCTAAATCATAAGATTCGACAATTGAGAAATAAATCGATTGCACTGGTTAAAGTCCAGTGGAGACGTTATAGTTAAAAAGAAGTGGAAAGAGAGCTTGATGATATGATGTGAGAGAAGTGCCCGAAACATTTACAGGAGGTACAAATTTCGGGACGAAATTTATTTTAAGGGGGATGGTATGTAATACCCGGGCTTTTGATGACGTGTTTAATTGATTGAATTTGAGTAATTAGGGTTTAGATCCCTTGTTTGATTTACTTTGTAAAGAGATGAAGAGTTATATGAAGTTTTGTTGTTATATTTTAAAAATGTTGAGATGTTCTTTTGATGATGTGAGAATGATGTGGGATTTTATATCCGTATTTGAGTTTGAGTATTCAAATAATTCTAGATAATTATTTGAATGAGAACGGTGAACTCGGAAGTGAAATCTGAGTCCGTTAAGACGTTTTTGAAATTTTTGACTTTTTGACGATGAATAGTAAAGTACGGCTATTTCGTCTTTTTGTCGACTTTCAAAATCTTACGTGCACGTCGTCTAGAAATATTCTTAGTTTTTCGATACGAGTCCAATAATGAAAGTTTTTATTTTTGGACGACGAGTGATTAGTAAACCGGGATTTCTCGATAAACGAACCGAGCTCGTTTATCAGAATTTCGAGAACGAGCTTGTATTTTCTATATTTATATAGAATTACGAGTGTAATGAAAGTGAGTAGAGGTTGAGAGGGCGAGTAACGAATAATATGGGTAGTTAGTCGTTAAAACGAGATGAAACGAGATATTTAACGACTAACGGGTTAATATCCTAAATATCTAACCTACCCTACCCCTAACCACCCCCCCAACCGCCCAAACTCACTCACTCACACATATTACACGTTTGTTTCAGCCAAACACTTTTAACACACACAACACCTAAAACACACACTAAACTCACGCATAACACCATTGTTGAGGAGTTGGAGCTTTTGACCTCCTATTTGAGCACCGAGACGAGCGTCGATCATCTTTTCGATCACGTATCTAAGTAGGTAAGATCTCTACCTACGTTTTGATGGTTTTCTTTTCGATTTTCGTCGAAGTCGAAAAATGTCGATTCTCGACTTTATTTTGAAACGACGTTGGATCGTCGTGAAATTTTAGTATGTTGTTCTTGGGTAGATGTTGAGCATGTTTAATGAAGGGAGTAAGAACGGAACGAACCGTAGCTATGAAACCCATGAGGGCAGCCCGTTTTTCACATATTAGCTTGTCTTTCGATTTTTGTTTGATCGTTTTGACTTGATATTTGTACTTAGGGGTATGCTAGAATCGATATATATTAAATTCGTATTTTTCCAAGCACGAAAATTGTATAAATTTTTAGAGTATGATTATTTAAATTCGTGAAGTTAGAGACGTTGCATAATGAATATTATTGCGTATATGTGTTCTACGATATCACATGAGCATGCTAATTGATTTACAATTTATGGATGATAATTGTTGAACGAAATTAAAACTGGAATTCTGTCAAAATTTTACAGCAGTTTCAAGCTTATGTTTCGATGAGTTCTCATTGCTTGATGGCTCTGAAATTTTAGTATGTTTATCTATGATATGTGTATTTCGTTGCTGCAAAATTTCATGTCTTTTGGATGATGTTTGCTATTTTAAAGATATTTTGAAAAATCCTTGACAGAATCTGTCAACTATTGGTAGACTTCACAAAAACGTTTATATCTATTAATCCATGAAGGATTTTGCATCACCGTTTTTTTTAAACGAAACTAGACTTCAATACTTTTCTAAAAACATAAGATTTCAATTTTTATGACCTCTGAAACAGAGCAGTTTATTATTTCAAAAATGCCCTGTTCTGCTGTCATATTTGTCCAACAGTAAAAGTGTATGAGTTTCATTGTTTATTTGGCAGATCATATGAACGTTTTCTCTTGTGAAATTTTAACCAAATCTTCAAGGATACCTTTAGTTTTGGATGATTAAATTTGATGGAATTTTATTAAGGTTTGCCTTGGTTTCTAATGGCCTAAACAAAATTGGCAGAAACTGTCAATCTTTGACAGCCTGCACTAAAAGAGCAATATCTCCAAAAACCTTTAACCTTTTTGGTTAACTACCATTTTTAGAGTGAACTACACTTCATGAAGTTTTTGAGATCAATTGGTATGAGAGTTTATGATGATTGAGTTGGTTGTTATGAATTTTTAAAGATGACACAAAAACAGCAAAACTTTCTAGAAAACAACTTGATTATATTTGTTTTGATGGATGATACGATATGACTAAATGGTGTGAGTTGTGAGAGTTATGATTAACGCACATAAATGTTGGTATCTGACACTCGAACAATTGGTGTCGAGTATAAATGATAGTTTACTGATAAAGAGTTTTGATGATTTTGAATTGTTTGGTTTGCGTTGAAAAGATGTCAAGATGTTAAGTTTTGAGTCGAGAGACGAGTTCACGTAGTGAGATTCACGCGTTGAAATCTCGTGGCTGACATTATATATGAATAGGTCATGCCGAAATTTTTAGTGAAATTAGAATTTGAGCATAGTCAATTCTTGTTGACCCGTGACTCAAATACATGCCTAATGGAAAGTTTAACTTTCTAATCGGTTAATTAGACGAGATGAGAGCGAATAGATCTGCTAAGAAAGTGGACTTTTCGATGTGTTAAATATTTCTTTTAATTGAAGCGCTGCTAATTATAACATAAGGATGTTATAATTAATGAGTAATGACGAGAGATAATAATTGTTATATTGATTAACAATCAAGAGAGATGAACATTAGAGATACTAATGTTTCATAAAAGAGATTAGATTATTAATCGAGGTTTCTTTTATAACTTCTCACCAATTCTTCATAACGATGAAGGTCCTTTTGGGAAGTAATGACTTGAGGGAGAGAGTGACGTTACTCATTGATACAGAGACACAACGAGGTGGGCATTACTTTTACTATACGTATATAGAGATCCCCTACGTATCGTGGGCCTCTTATACGAATGAATGCATGAGATGATCTAACTGTTAATTTCAGTTTCATATATATATCAAATGAGTTTAAATGTTACATTCAAGCAAGTTATTTCATGACAAAATCTTTGAGTTAAAGTTATTTCAAGTATTGTCTTGCCATAAAATGTTTAAATTTTAGTATGATATCTATCTGCTTTGGCTTTGCCAATGATGCAATCGAATTCGGGTCCTGAGCAGTTGATAGCTATCCTGCCAGGACTAGTGTACACCAGTGACCGTGAGTCATCTAGCGGGTTGGCCGGTCAAGTGACCGTGAGAGGTGGCCACCTCTCCGGCACACAGTTCCAGATATGATAGATTACAAAAGAACTTAGTCTGATCAGACGAACTTTAAGAATCACAAATGAACTTAGTAAGCTTGGGCCTTTTTAGCGAAAAACTCCCTTGCTGTACTGATTATGATGGCATGACAATTTATAGTTTTGAAGCATGTATTTTTATACCTAGGCATACGTGCCCACTGAGTGCTTTTGTACTCAGCCCTGCATATGTTTTCTAAATGTGCAGGTTGAGCTGATGTGATGATGGTGCTGCAATGAGCGGAGTCTCCAGGGTTGTTAATAAATAGTTAACCTGTCTAGAATATTTCTTCATACATATGTCTAGCTACTTTCCGCTGCAAGATGTTGTTGATGTTATAGTATGTTATGTCATACTTTGAGTCTTAAGAGAATGGTTTCATACGATGTATAACTTGATTAATGATATTAATTAAGTTTTATGCTGTCTTTCATAGACTGTTTTCAATTGAGTATTAATGAATAAAAATGACGAGTTTTATTAAGATGAGTAAGTTTTACGGCTATAAATGACGCCCCTTTTCTTCCCCTTCTTCTTTAACCCCATCCCTAGTCGTGGATCACTCGGCCTAACTATCCATAGTTAGGGCGGGCTGTGACAAATATAAACTTACCCAAAATAGATAGGACATAAATTGGTGGACGGACCAAAAAGGCAAGTAGGCCAATAATTAGTGGACGGAGGGAGTATAATACAACGTATAGGGAAGGCAATAAGGCTGATAAAAACAATAGATATTTTTGTTTGATTTAGTGATAATTCGAATAAGACATATTGGTACACATTTTCGTTTCAGGCAAATGCTTCTGGTTCGCATGCAGAAGAAACCAAAGAATTTGCAGAGTGGATACTTAAAATAGGTGATGGTACAGCCAGACATAGTCTTGGTGATGGAGAATCTGTTGTGGCTTTATCAGAAGATATCCTTATACGCGATGCAACAAATCCTATTGCAGCTATAGTGGAAAATACATACAATGACGTCATGAATAATGCATTTGATCCAGAAATGTTTAAGAATAGAGCTATCTTGGCCCCCACCAATGAGATGGTTGATACAATCAATGATTACGTCATGTCTCTGATGTCTAGCAAGGAAAGGGTTTACCTAAGTTCAGACAGTATTTGCAAAGAAGATGGACAAGTGGACCTTGATGAACATGTATTCTCGGTTGATATCTCAACACAATCAAGTGTTCAGGATTACCGAGTCATGAAATTAAATTGAAAGAATGATGCATAATAATATTTCTCAGAAATATTGATTCATCTAATGAGCTTTGCAATGGTACTAGACTGATAGTAACTCAACTTGGGGAACGCGTAATTGAAAGCAAACTCATTTCAGGAAAAAATGCGGGCAAGAAGTTTTCCATAACTAGAATGATTTTGAGTCCATTAGATTTCGCTAAATTTCCAATTCGGTTTCAGAGAAGGCAATTTCCTGTGAGTGTTTGTTTTGCTATAACAATAAATAAAAGTCAGGGACAATCTCTTTCAAACGTAGGATTATACCTACCGAAGCCAGTTTTTAGTCATGGACAACTCTACGTGGCAATCTCAAGAGTCACTAGAAAAATATGTCTAAAGATTTTAGTATGTGATGAGAGTGGTCATACGCAAGACACAACAACTAATGTTATGTATGATAAAATTTTCGATAGATTATGAGGTAATTGCAAATTTAATATTTTATTCAAACTTTAAAAGTTTTAAGTCATTAACGATATTATTTAAAATATTTTTTTTCTTATATTTTGCTAGGTTGATTTGATATGTGTGTGCTGCTTGTGCTTAGAGGAAAGAATGGTGCAATAAATCCCATCATATTTTTTCATGTTCATAGGTAAAATATGTTATATGAGGATGGTTGAGCCGGGTCGGTTTGAGGACGATGGTTAGGCCGGAGTTCTTGAAACTGACCTTTCCGCTCATCTTTTCTTTCCTTTTTGTTTTCGTTTTAGACGAGTATTCTTTTTTCCTTCTACGGTTTTTTCTACCGGGTTTTCCGTAAAAAAGTTTTAATGAGGCTCGGCCCTTAGTCCGCTTCTTTTGTGCTTTCAAGGGTTTCTTAGGTTTTTCTTTTCTTTTATATATAATCGTATTATAATAATGTGTTATATGAGGATGGATATATTTCATCTTTTACTCTATCATGTTTCGGCTTTGGGACTTCGGAATTTGCTTCTTCTTTTTTTTTTTTGGAGGAGGAGACAAAAATTGACCTTTAAGCATCGAAAATTTCTAAAATCATCATAATCAGATTGGATTGGTGGAAGTGTCTAAAATTAGTTTTTTACAATTACCTTCTGAGTTGAGAGAATTGTTTGACTAAATATTAGTAAAAATATATTTAGTTAACATCTTTTAATTTAAAACAAATTTATTTAATGCTTTATTTTAGTGAAAAAAAATCATCAAATAAAAAATGTATTGAATAATTACAAATATTTATATATTTTCATTTATTCCCGTCGATTTTCGACGGGTTACCGACTAGTATATATTAAACCAATAACCATTTCCCCATCCACATTCAAATCAATACCAATATGAAGACCACTCCTCTTTCACTGTGTTGCATTCTCCTCTTCATTCTCATCTCCACCGCCGCCGTCGCCCAAGCGCCTCCTCCGGTGCTCGACATCGAAGGGAAGCCGCTGCAGGTAGGAACAGACTACTACATGCTACCCGTGGCACGCGGCCGCGGCGGTGGCCTCACGCTGGCCGCCACCTGCAACGAAACTTGCCCTCTCGACGTGGTCCAAGAGCGGCTCGAGGTGAAAAATGGACTCCCGGTGAGGTTCCGGCCCACCAATGGGAAGAAAGGGGTGGTCCGAGTTTCAACTGATCACAACATCAAATTCTCTGCCGCCACAATTTGTGTCCAATCCACAGTTTGGAAGCTTCATCTCGACGAATCCATCCAGAAATACACCATCACCACAGGAGGAGTGGAAGGGAAGCCGGGGGCCTCAGACTATTAGCAACTGGTTCAAGATTGAGGAATATGATGATGATTATAAGATTCTCTTCTGCCCTACAGTCTGCAACTACTGCAAAGTTATATGCAAAGATGTTGGAGTTCTTGTTGAAGAAGATGGACTCAGGCGTCTCATTCTCACAGATACTGCACCCTTCAAACTTTTCTTCAAGAAGGCTTAATGTTTCATTTTACTCATTTTTTTTCTATCTTAATAAAGACAAATGAAATGTTAAACACACTATATTTTTCCTATTATATATAATTTACATATTTTAATTAAGAAATAACAATTTCTCAAAATCTAGTTTTTAATGCTATCAGCTATTTAGAACTTATTTTATTGTAAATCCAATTTCAATGTTATAACCACACAAATATTTATATATATTTACAAATCTCTCTCTCTCTCCCTGTATAAGGAGAATTACTTAATTAAATAAAGAGTAAATTATATATGTTTTTCCACCAAAATCATCTTGATGTCTTTAGAATTTTTGTTGTTCTTAAGTTCGTTTACTTTAAATTATATGGTTATCTTTTTGTTGTAACTTTTTCTATTGCTTCAATTAAAGTATTAGTTAAATTTTTATCTTCTAAATATTTTATAAGCTTTAGTTATATGGACAAAATATAAAAATAATATATTCAATGCACAAAAATATTATTATTAAAATATCGATATTGATAAGATTTATAAATTATACATGGACTTTTAACATATTTATTTATTTATCTTTCTTGAAGATTTAATCAACATATACAAAAATGTTTTCGTAAAAAATGATCACATATATATTTCTAATAAATATAAATAAAATATTTCGTATATGTAAGTATTGAAGATGGACAAATGGTGGCGATAATGATGGTTATGCATCTACCGATCCCCTTGAAAATATATTGCTTAAATCATATGAAGTTTTAATAAGAGATATCGTTTCAAGCACTTGCACATCGTACTCCAACAACATCCATGATAATTTTTAATTATTTGAAAAGAACGAGTAATAGTTACTACTCCTACCCATATATTGTATGACATATATAATATTAATAAATAATTTAGATATAAAAAATACTTTAGAATAATATTTATTTTGATAAAAATTAATGTCACACGTGCACCACACGAACGCAAAACTAGTACAAGCGAAATTTACAACTTGGATACTTCAATCATTTTGTCTATATCTATTTAAATTGTGGACACATTTTATTCTATAAATATCTTATGTGATCTTTCGTGATCGTCAATCACCATATTATCTAAATTATAGAATATTGGATATAATGCAATATAATTTAACAAATACTACCTCCGTCCACCAATAGTTACTACTTTGGGTTCGACTCAAGTTTTAATAAAATGATTGACAGATCTATTTTTAGTGGATAAAGTTTCACCATGTAGAAATAAGTGGATGTGGTTGAATTGTGTGTGATGCCATATAGAAATCGGTAGTTGTGGTTAAAAAGAGAAAAAAGTTAGGCGATGTCCAAAAAAAGAAAGCAACATATATACTCTTTGTCGACGTCAAATCGAGTAATTTTTGTATATTCTTGGTAGATAAACGTATTAAATTAAATGATAACCATGTGACAAAATAATAATTTCTCATAAACAAGAAAATAAGGTTTTACAATATACAAACACCTCTAAAGTATGTTTTGCAGTATACAAACCCTAACACGCTTGTCTCTTTTCAAACCCAACAAAATCTTTTTTTTATGAGAATATTAACATCACAATAAACACACATACACACACACATATATATATATATAACAACTTTTTTTTTTTCCAATTTTATGAGTTTACTAAATTTTACTAATATTTACTATTTCTCATACGATTAACACCCGCAAATAATTTAATATAGCATCACATCACATTTAGAGTAAGGTGCTAAATATTTATTAATAATATATTTAAAATATTAATTAATTTATGCGTTACACGTCTCTATTAATTGATTAATTAATAAATATTAATGTTGATTGTGATATATCAATATAATATTAATTAAGAAAATATAAAAGAAGAATTTGCAAATAAAGGAAATTTGAGAAAAATTCAAATAGTAAAATTTTAGATTACCATATAGAGAAGAGAATATTTTTTTATTATATATAAAATGTCTAATTCAAATAGTATTTCATGTTATTTTGAAAATCCATCCCAACTTCCTCCTGTTATTTATCCTCTCTCAAAGGTCAGAATGCCAACTTGTTGGATCTTATCCTCTCTCGAAGGTCAGAATGCTAATTTGTCGGTTTATGTATAGGGTTGTAAATGTATCAAGCCGAATTGATTATTAATTAATTGGCTTAAGCTTATCTCGTTTAAATATTCGGATGTTTGAACTCGGTTCAAATTTTTGTCTTATTGATCGAGCATGGCTCGCCACTCAAGTTTCAAGTTTGAGATATGCTCATGTGATCTTTAATAATGTCATATTTAAATTTGAGCACAACTTATTTAATATTCGTATAAATGTTTGAGCTCAAGCTCATTACAAACTTGTCACTTAAAAAATGTTCAAAATATGCATATTGATCAACTTGTCACTAAAGCTCAAGCTTGGCTCTATAACTTTTTCTTTTTCTTGTCTTGCATGAAAGATTATGTACCAATTTGATTAAAAGTTTGTGAATATGTTTATAACTCAACAAATTGATCATTATAATGACTCAAATTCAACTTAATAAAATTATTGAACTTAAAATCAAGCTCAAATTCAATTCGTTTACAATCAAATTGAACTTGAAACAAACTTTTTTCCAGTCGAATCGAATGAAATGATCCTCGAACCGTTTACAATTAGCTAATTAACCGTCGTATCTGTTCATGTACGGAATATGTAATAGATAAGGATAGATTTGGTACCTCCAAATTTGACCACAAAATTAGTTGACACTATGCGCCTCATCCCTCAGCCTCATATAATGAATGCCAAATGCAGATCTGCACAGTCAAAGTTTTCATCTCAAGCGACCAACTGCCTTTAATTTAATCAACCAATGCTAAATTCAATATATATATAACCAAATCCACATCCAAATCAATACCAATATGAACACCACTCATCTCTCATTGTGTTGCATTCTCCTCTCCATTCTCATCTCCACCGCCACCGCAGCGCCTCCTCCTGTGCTCGACATCGAAGGGAAGCAGCTGCGGGCAGGAGCAGACTACTACATACTCCCCGTCGTCCGCGGCCGCGGTGGCGGCCTCACGCTGGCCGCCACCCGTAACGAAACTTGCCCTCTCGACGTGGTCCAAGAGCGGCTCGAGGTGAAAAATGGGCTCCCGCTGAGCTTCCGGCCCACCAATGGGAAGAAAGGGGTGGTCCGACTCTCAACTGATCACAACATCAAATTCTCCGCCGCCTCAATTTGTGTTCAATCCACAGTTTGGAAGCTGCATTTCGACGAATCCATCCAGAAATACACCATCACCACAGGAGGAGTGGAAGGAAATCCAGGGGGCCTCAGACTCTAAGCAACTGGTTCAAGATCGAGAAATATGATGATGATTATAAGCTTGTCTTCTGCCCTACAGTCTGCAATTACTGCAAAGTGATATGCAAGGATGTTGGCATTCTTGTTGAAGAAGATGGACTCAGGCGTCTCACTCTCACAGATACTGCACCCTTCAAACTTTTCTTCAAGAGGGCTTAATGTTTCATTTCATTCATTTCTCTTCTATCTTTATAAACACAATAATGTATGAGACCAAATGTTTTAAGTTCAAGTTCATTATGTCAAAAAATCTTTTTAAATTATTTATTTCTAATTTAAGAATAATAAAATGTGTGTGTGTGTGTTTTGGGTAATGTGTTGATTAGAGGATAAATATGGTAGATAGATATCTCAAGAATCTACACGAATGAGGATTAGATTTTTGCATATCATTGATTCATATGCTTCTTTGACATCTTGCACCATCCACACCAAACTCACAAGGGTCCACACGCATGCCTCCTATATTTTGTAGCCATTGATGATATTTCATCTTTCTATTTAATTCGGTATTTTGTATGATGACAACTCTAGTTAGTGTGAACGTGTCTTAATGAGAGAAAGAAAAGCTGCAAGATAATCATGTTATTTTTGGGACAAGATATTGAATGTCAACGCAATGAAATGAATTTAACTCTCTTACGTAAATTATACACTCTCCATCCGTGATATTGGCACATTGCTTTGACTTATGTCATTTTGGTTCATTTATAATATCGTTTCCATTTTCATTCATAATAGTAGAGTTTATAAATTTTCATTTACAATAATAATGAGATTCAAACTTCACTCATAATAATACTTATTATTATTAATTATTATTCATTTTTTTTATAAAAAAAAGTTTGTGCCATTTACAAAATAAAAACGATAACATAGACGGAAGAAATATACGATAGCAATTGAGTTGTTATTAAATGCGGCAGACAAAATTAGTTACTCCCTCCGTCCCACTGTAAGTGAGACTCTTTCTATTTTGGGTGTCCCACCATAAGTGAGACTCTTTCCCTTTTTGGTAAAAGTTTTACTCTTTAAACACCTTTTCACTTTTTCACCTACACACAAAATACACTTTTCTTAATTTCCGTGCCCAAAAAAAAGGTCTCACTTAGCTTGGGACGGAGGGAGTATTTCATAAGAAAAGTGGGTGGAGCACTTGTGGGGATAATGTTAGGCAAGTGGACACTCTCCTCTCCTCCACATGTGTATTAAAAAGTTGACTTTCTTGCACCACCACTGTTGCATATCACTATTCTACCCACACACAAACACAACACACAACACATGTATATGTAACACACCATAGCTTTTCATTTTCAACATTTCAAATTAATGAGACCTATAAATTCTCTTGAGATATCATTGTTCACAACTCATGTCTCACCACTAAACTCTTTATTTATATAATATTCATAGCCTATCTCCTTCTCTATACATGAAAGTGAAAATGAGAGAGAAAAAAACTACAGTCTTCCTATTTATGGTCTTGTTTGCTTTATTCTCCTATCTTCCTTCCACCATTGCAGTCCCATCTTCAAGTAAGTAAATTCAGAAATATCTTGCATAAGTTATTTTGTAGAAACTATTGTAAATTAAATCATGTATTTAAT
Source organism: Salvia miltiorrhiza (assembly GCF_028751815.1). Taxonomy (NCBI): domain Eukaryota; kingdom Viridiplantae; phylum Streptophyta; class Magnoliopsida; order Lamiales; family Lamiaceae; genus Salvia; species Salvia miltiorrhiza. The sequence goes on from NC_080390.1 coordinate 27,590,571, forward strand.
TCTGTGCAGGAAGCCTGAAATCACTCACTCATGTATATACATCAAATCAACATGTGTATCATGAAATATTCCAGGTCATCCCGTTTTCCAGTCTAAATTTCTTGAAAAAAGAAAGAAAGGAGTGAAATCCTTGAAGCTAATTAATTAACAAGTTTGGGAATTTGATAATTGCAGTTGAAGAAAGGAAGAATGGATGTGGAGGTGGCAGATTACTCAGGGACGGGTGCTAATAATCATCACGATCCTAAATCACCGCCTGGGAGCTTCTGATATCATCATAAATACATATGCTCTCTCTCTCTCTAAAATTTTTTGTACAGGAAAGTGAGCAAAATAAAGGGTTTCTTTTGTATCATTCTGGAATCTTTAGTTGGCAACTGATCACTTTGGAATTTATGGCAATTTATTATTTAGGTTTGTTGAGGGTTTTTATTGAATGAGGATATCCAGTGCTTCATTTAATTTGCACTCTGTCTCTCTCTTTTAGTTTCTTGTTCCATCTTTAATCAATTTGAGTCCACTTCTTCAAAAAGCTTAATTAGTCACTTCTAAGAAGAGACATAACTCAAATTTTATTGCATCTTGACTATATGCCAATCCGGAGTACTGTTGATAGTCAAGACGAATTCGCTTCTACCGCGTAGAATCGGTTAGTTTTAAGCAGGAATTTTATCAGAATATGTTTGATTATTGCAAATTTTGATTTTTCGATATTAGTGTGGACTTTTAATATAAAAAAAAAAAAACCCCAATAAACTTAATTCAGCTTAAAGTTTGGTCGATAAACAAACTCATTAACTTCAGCTAATCGTTTAGTTTTGATGGTGTTAGTAATGATTCTAATGAACTTTCCATTTGCTAGCAATGCAATACACTCGCAAGTAAATTAATTACAGAAGGGCTAAGACTGGGCCAACTCATCAAACTGATATAGCTTTAAGGCCTTCTTAGATAGCCCATATAGCCTACTGGGCCTTGGTTAGGCTGTTTGGCCCAACTCAACTGGAGTTATAAAAATTGAAAGTCACACCAAATTCTTTTTTCATTTCGAGCTAGTTCAAGAAAAGTTGATAAAATAAATAAAAACATAGTAGTAATAATAATAATAATAATAATAATAATAATAGATAAATAAACTATGTTGCATAGGTACGGAGGTGCGGATGCAGGGGCGATACGATACTAGTACGGGGATACAGGTTTTTAAAAATTATAGAGTGCGATTCGGCAATGATATATCTAATTATTAAAATTTTATGATATATAATCCTTATAAAATATATACAATTTAAATTTTCTTAAATTAATTATATGTATTTTACATTTTATTTTACTCAAAAGTTAAGCATTTTCAATTATATAAGTTAATTGAGCAACAATATAACGATTCAAATATTATTAGTCCAATATATAAGTCATAACTGAAAATAAAATTATCAAAATAACCTTGTGTAGACCTTTCGTGCACGAGATATGTGAATTTCGCCTATGAAATTTGCGAATCCGGTTTATTTTTATAAATTGTTTTAAAAGATACGCCACGTGGCGAATCGGGTGCGAATCTGACGAAAATCCGAGAGAATCGCACCCTAAAAGAATCTGATTCGCCGTACATGCTAATGTTTGAAGAATCCGTGCATCATAGTAAATAAATAAATTTGTATGACTTTTCTTCAGCATATCAGCATATGCATATCCCACAAGAAGACGACTTTGTACATATTGCATTTCATCAAACTCACAGAAGCTACCCTTAAAAGAAAAATCTAACCACACGCATCACATCAATCCGAAAACAAAATGTTGAAAATTGAGAATCCTAAAACATTTAATTTCCAAAACTGAAGATTGAGAATGTCGACTCGTATATATGTGAATCTAGTTGGACATGGAAATAGCCCTTCGAAGATTGAGCACAGCCTTCTCATACCTCACAAATCCCATGAACCAAAACTCATAATCATCTTGAGTCACAATCTCTATATACTTGTGCGTTGGATTGTTAACATTCTCACTCTCATTTGCTGCCTTGATCTTCTTCATCGGAATCGAAACCTACAAAGTCAGTTGGAGTTAGTTATGTTATGTAGCAAGTAGCTGAGACTGAGAGTGTGTAAGAACTACTCCTACCTTGTAAGGAATCCTGATAAGGCCGCCGGAAGAGGAGTGGACGGTGATGGATCTTTCACTGCAGAAAGAGAGTTTGTGTGTGGAGATGAAGAGAATCCCAGCAATTGGGCCTGCAGTTGTTGACAGATAACACTGAGATGCTTTCAGCAACTTCTCTCCATCACTCACTCCAAATATGTCTCTGAATATATTCTCTCTTCCCCCTTTCTTTATTATTTTCGCTCCAACGCTCAGCTTCCCCTTCACTGTTTCTGATAATTTTGGCCCCATCTTCACTGCACATCATCATTCAAGATTAATGCTAATATATAAACTTTCTCATTTAAATTTAATCCAATCGTATATATACCGTGTTCGCGAACTCTGTAAGCAAAACTGGTTCCCTTCCTCTCCAGTTTCTTCATCTTCTGATTCCTCCCAGCTGCAGCTACCTCCTCATTTTCTGCAAATTTCAACAACACAAATCCTCACACGCAGTGACAAAACAAAGAGTGAGAAATGATGGCGAGATTGGGATACCGGTGAAGGGAAGGGAGTGATCTGAGGAGGAGGGACTCCGAGATGGGCTAGAAGGTTCGGACAAGGAAGTCGATCTTGTCGGAAAACCATCTTCAAACTCATGATCCTTGGTTTTCTCCATCAAAGATTCAATCTTTTTTCTTGCTGACTGTGCTGATAAGAGAAGAGAAGAGAGAAGAGGAAAGTTTTAGGAAGAATCGTGGGGAAGTTGTGATAATTGAGGAATGGAAATTAGGGTTTACGCTGTCAATGTCGGAAGCCCCACAGTTTGCATTATTCGTGAGATTGAAGCACCCAAACAAAAATACAGCTTCAATTTTCCAAGCATTCTTTTCTTTATTCCTCATTTCAATTATGTGCCATTCACAAGTTTCCGTTGCCACATTTGGACTTGATGGAAACTTCCTCTTAGTCAAATTAGGTTTGCGCTTTAAACAATTGCTAAATAGGACAATTTCAGTTCCACGTAGTCGCATTTAAAAAAAAAATAACGTAATCGCATTTTTTTAATTAAGGGATTACTGTTTTATTAAATTATAATTATCTTTACCCATCTTTGGTTTTGGGATTCTTTAATATTCTTTTCTTAATAACTCCGACCGGTTAATTATACAACAAAATCTGTCTTTGAAAGCTGTGTTATGTAGCTAAAGAATCTTTGACCAACTTTGAAGGGTAATTTTGAATACATAATCATCATACCATAAGCATATATATTTCAAAATTTTGGCACAAGGAAGTAGTAAAGCATCCTCTAAATTCAAACAAAATTAGCATGAGCACCTCAGAAGAAAAACATGGATCATTCTTGAAAGAAGGTGAATTCTAGGAAGAAGGTAAACTAGTATTCCACAGGAACTTCTTTATGAGCTTTATAGGAAAGAATCACGTTCCATATCAAGGCGATAAAATTGGCAGCAAGGACCTGCAAACCAAATTGGTGATTATGTGACTTAATAAACAATCGTTTACTCAAATAAAAGAATAAATGGCATTCATCATCTTCATTCCAACTAGTTTAACGATTGAACAAACCTGAAATTGCTGTGGAACAAATTGGAAGTTGAGGAACTGAAATGGTATCCAGACAAACCAATTTGCAACAACTGATGACAACCATTCCTACAAAATAAAGGTTAAACATTATTATCGTGCATGAAAACTCAGATCCTTCCCTGTCGAACCAAATGTTACCCGTGTTTAGTAATCATAAAGAAAGTAAGAGTAAAAATACCTGTTTTAGCTTCGGGATTACATTTGATGGTCGTCCCTCAAGTGTCACCAGTGTAGATAGGAAAGTCCCAATAAAAATGGGAGAGAAAATAAACTGCATATGAAATACCAAATGTAAATTGGATTAGGGAGTTCGATTCAGGTATAACAACAGCCAAAAATTAATCGACCTCATAAGTGAAATTCAGCAGCTTAAAGATGTGACCTGATCAAGGAAAAGCCTCAAGAAAGTACCAGAAGCTCCAGGGACAGTAACCACTTTACTCAAATACGAATACCTAAAATATGAATTAGGAGTAGTTAAATCGTGTATATAAAGTATATTAGTGAATGCAGATTAGGCATTTATTCAAGACAACTTTTCAATGCCATCACTTGTGATCTCATGAATGCAACAAGAGAATATAAAGGAGACAAGATATAGGTCAGGGCTTTACGGTATCAAGTTCAAGTAGGAAACTAATCCATAAAGACAATAAGTAATACAAAAACCAGAAAAACAGAAGACCGGACAAATTTTCAACAGTTACCAGAAATGTAATGTCGGACCAACCAAAGCGAGACCCAACAGAGTGAAGATAAATGTCCGCTTCAAATCAGGAGATGGCACTTGATCAATAAAGAGCTGACGAGCATTGTACCCAATAGAAAGGAAAAGAAGAGTATTATTTATGGAAATGAAGATACAACATTCAGTCAATTACAGAGGTAAATAAACTAGTTCTACATTTGATGCATGACTATGCCACACCCAACTCTTCAACTAATAAGTTAATAAAACTTGGTGAAACACAATTCACAAGTTATAGTAACCACTAACCACAACTGGTTTCAAAGACAAAGCAAGTGGTTCTTTTCTTTTTCTTCTTTTTTTTTGTTTTTGTTTTGTTTTTTGTTTTGGCTTAATTTCTTATGAATTGATTGTATAGAGTTAAGCTACGTCATATAAATGACCTCTACCGGGCTAGTTTACCTGACAAATAACATCACCAACCAAAGTTAAAATTGCGGAAGTGACAGCCTTTGTGATCACAGGATGCTTGGCAAGAAGAGACAGATACCTGGAAACAAACTTAAAATGAGATGAATGCAAGGAAGTGATCATCAATTAGCAATAAATCAACAGAGACGCCAGCAGTCGTGTAGCTAAATCCCCTGCCATTGCTCTATAACATCATAATCTAATGTAGGACACAAATTGCACATAGAGATTAAGGGGTTGTTTACTTTTAAGGATTAGGCTAGATAGATTAAATTAGTATAGGCTAATCCATTAATTACTAAGATGAATTGGAACTTTGGCATATTCCAAGGTCCATGATAATTTCTATCATTTGAGATAATTTTGTTTGATTCATATCATTGAAAGGGTGTGTGATTGGAGAAATCCTAATGAGGATAAAAATACTCAATCGTGTATCTAATCGATCATGAAAAGTAAAGGCCCGCTAAAGAACATCCTCGGATGATGAATTTCAATTCAACATCCTAACACCATCCTCGGATGATGAATTTCAATTCAACATCCTAACACTCCCATATTTTTCATAGCCTCACTTCTCTTGCATAACTAAGGAACCAAAGATTGAAACTTTTTTGAGACTGAGCACTCCACTCATTGGACCAATGCTTAATTACTGAAACAGAAATTATCCAATTCCACGAAACTTTTCAAGCACAGAAATGTCATCAAAGGTGTAGTCCTTCAAACTAGATATATTACAATGTTTGAAAATAGTTACCATGAAATGAGTGACCAGTTACTATCATGACCTCCACCTCCACCTCCACCTGCATCTCCACCACTACCACTGTTTCTGCCATCTCCACCGCCACCGCCAGCTCCACCGCCACTCAAAACCTGAAAAGAGCGAAGGCCCAAAGGCTTCGACCCATATATTCTAAACCCGTTTGCAGAAGCCAGAGAAATCCTATTACGGCAGACTGCAGAGCTCCCGTTAATATGAATTGAATTGCACGCAAGAATTCTGCTTGGGGTATTACTCTGGGTGCGGCGGAAATTCGCCGCCCATCCCGAAAAAACATTGTACTTTTGGGTAACAGTTGTGGGATTCACGGCCACCATAGTTTGTGCTGCGTCCGTCCCTCGCTCTGCTTCCTATGGATAAAAATATGAAAATATGGGTTTTATGTACAGGCAATGTGGGTTTTAGAGCTATCTCCAAGGTGCTGTAGAGCTGGTCCTCATCTTAAAGCCTCGACTACAACACAGAGAAGGCCAAGGGAATTTTAATTTTCTTATTTTTATTTTAATATTGCTTTAATTTTAAACTTCAAGATTATGTTCCCTTCGTCCCAACAATAGTGTCTCAGTGTCTCATAGCTTTTGGCCACGGAGATTAAGAATTGTGTAAAAAGTAGATAAAGTAAATTGGTGAAAATTATTTAAATATTTGGTATAGAGAGATAATATATTATCAAAAAGATTAAAAAAAATTAATAATTTATATAAAATATACTAGTAAATAAAAATATTAAAATAATTAAAAAATAGGTAAACAACTAAAAGAATTTATTTAGAATTTTAAATGAATAAAGCTACTTGCAAACTACAGTATTCAAAATTCACCTCGAAAAAAGCTCGTTCAGAGCTCAATTCGATAATAAACGAGCCGAGCTTGAGTATGATTTTGAACTCGATAATTTTATTGAGCCGAGCTCAAGCCTAACAGCAGTTGGCTCGTTGAGCTTGCGAGCATGTTGGAATTTGATTGTTCGTGAACATATTTGCAAGCTTGTTCATTAGTCTGTATAATGCACGAGCCTTAAATGAGTGGAGCTCGAACTCGAGTAACATATTAATTAAGAAGCTTTTCTAAAATGTTTAACGAGTTCGAATTCGAACAGTATATATACGGACATCTAACAAGCAGAGCTCGAGCTCAAGCTGAAATTCGATATTATCGAGCATCATCAGAGCCAAGCTCGAATCGAGTGTGTGAAGAGTCGAACTCGATCAACAAGATAAAAGCTCGAACGCCCGAATTTAAATGAGCCAAGCTCGAACCTGCTAGTATTCGGCTCTGCTCGTTTACAGCCCTAGTCTCCACCCCCATTATTTTTCCTCATCTCTTTCTTCTTCCCCAAGTGATCCTATCTCTCTCATTTTCTTTTTGAATGTGCGTGCAAGCACGCGCAGTATTACACAAGCTTCGTGTCGGGATCGAAAAATAGAGTGAGGCCTCGAGTCAGGGGTCACTAGCGCAACGGGGTGTGATGGTGGGCGGCTCAAGCCTTGTACTCGCACCCCCGCTGGAGATGCTTTTAGTATATATATATATATATATATATATATATATATATATATATATATATATATATATATATATAGGTCGCATTCAATGGAGACCATTTCTTATATAGAGAATGAAGACCAAATCAAGGCCATTCATCTCAATCCAATCAATGATCCAGATTATTTCCTGATTTGATTTTTCATGTAATTAAATAATGGTTAATTACATTTATTTAATCCAAAAGGGCAAAAACGTCCACTCAAATCCACGAATTATGGCATCTGGTTGAACAAATCCCGAAAATTACTCTCTTCCAATTCTGGGACCTGATTCGTCAATGAACATAATAGATGAACATTAGTATGTTCATTGTTTTCCTACGAACATTTCGATGAACATTAGTATGTTCATTGGTTTTTCTACGAACATATCGACGAATATCAGTATGTTAATTGGTTTTTCTACGAACATATCGACGAACATCAGTATGTTCATTGGTTTTCTACGAACATATTAACGAACATCAGTATGTTCATTGATATTTTCTGCGAACACTTCATTGACGATATGCAGATCTGCAAATCCGGCGACGGCGCGGCGCGACGGTCGCCACCACAAGCGTTCTACCATCGTCGTCTTCATCGGCTTCACCCTGACGACGCCGGGGCAGCACAGCCTCGAGAATCCCTCTGCCTGCGACGTCGGCGGAGCACCAGGAGGAGGAAGAAGAGATGGATGCGATAGGGGAGGGAGGCGGTGGAAGAGAGAATGGAGGGGATGGCGGCGGAGCAGAAGCGGCGACGGCGGGGAGGAAGGCAGCAGAGCAGCAGGGATGGAGGCGGCGGGGAAGGGGGGAGAGTGATTGAGAGAGAGAGATAGAGAGAGAGCGTGAATGAGAGAGAGTGAGTGAGATTAGGGTTAAATAGAAAATGACATGCTTAACCTTTTGATTATAAAATAAATGAAAATTAATAAAATTAATCAATTAAATTACCACCATTAGATTAAGTTAGATCAAGGAATCAGATTTGGTCTTCATTCTTTATATAGGGGAGTGGTCTCCATTGAACTCTCCCCTATATATATATATATATATATATATATATATAAAGGTTAAACAGAGAATGATAAGTATTTAGAGAAAGGAGAATTAATCTGGATCATCCAATCAAACAAATCTAATGGTCATTTTTTTTCTATATATTTTCTATTATTATAACCGAAAAGGTTAATATTGTCCTATGAGATTTTCGGCCAGCATGTTTTAAGGGAAACAAATCTTAGTTTATCTATTTTTATTTGGTAAGATTTGATTCTCAATATCTATTCTAATCTCTTAAGTCTACCGTAAATTCTTCTTCTGTAAAATCTGTTATACTTCTCATTATACCGAAAATCTTCTACTGTAAAACCTTTTCTTCTCCTCATTATACCGAAAATCTGTAAGTCTTGTGAAGATTGAAGTCGGCGGCCATGGAGTCTGTTTTCATGGAGGATCTAGGTAATGTTGGAATTTTTCTCTAGATATGTTTGGAATAATTTTGAAAGTCTTCTGTAGGAATAATTTTCTCTAGATACCTCTTCTTTCTCATCTACACCATTATACCGAAAATATGAAAGTCTTGAGAAGCTTTAAGTTCTGTAGGAATAATTTTGTTAAGTTCTGTACATGAATAGTCTATCTACACCATTATTTCAACATCTCTTATTGTGCGTTATTCCCTGTTCGGTTTCTTTGAGTTGTCTGTTCGTTTTTTGATGATGTTTATTCATTTCTCAATTCTGTTCTGAATTCTCATTTTTTTTTGCTTTTTAAAGTGGAATTCATATTTCGCTATTTTTTTCCAGTTTGCTGTTATTTTATTAAACTAGCATTAACACTTCATCAAACTTTAATTTTAATGGCTTGCCATTTAGATTTTGCGTGGGTATTTTAAATAAAACAAATTTTATTGTTGTTTTGAAGAATATCTGGCGTATTTAGAAGATGAAACAAAGGAACTTGTATTTCCGGAATGCAATGCTAAAAGCAAACCGTTTGAGGGGCAGATATTTGCAAATTTAGGCGAAGCATGTCAGTTCTACAAAGACTATGCAAAACTATGCAAATTAATAGAAGGACATGGTTCTTGCTCAGAAGCCAATGCGTAATTGCAAGAAATGCAATAAGATGGGGCATCATGATTCGAGGAATTGCCCAACAAAAAAGACTTCTCATTGATTATTTAATTTTAGTTGATTAAACGTTTATTTTTTCTTATTATTGTGAACCTTTAGCTATTTAATTTTCAAGAACTATGGTGAACTTTTTTATTTGATATCATCTTATTGGGTTTTTTCATAATATTTATTCGTATAGTTTATTTAGTTAACATCATCGTCTATTAAATTCACGCATGGAAAAAATATATTCATTTTTTGGCGAAATATTTTCTATGTTCAATATTTTTATATAGGTCGTTCAAACATTATATGTATACTGTTCATTTTAGTCATTGTTTGGCGAAATCTTTGCTATGTTCATTATTTATATATTGTTCGTTCAAACATTATAGATAGTCTGTTCATTTTAGTTAGCCAAAAATCGTATGTACCATCATTACGGTTTATTTTATTTTGATACGATACACGTTCCTTTAGTTAGCCAAAGACAGTTTACTTTCTGGTTTAAAATCATGTTGTATCGCAAATCAATAAATTTAACTCATCGAATTAGACACAATTACCATAAATTAATCAAAACAATTTAGATAGTAAAAAAAGCCAGATAATTTATCTTAAGTCCATAATATTTCAAATCAATCTAAGAGCATAACATCTCTAAGAAAAAACGATCAATGTTGGAAAACTGATAATTAAAATATGTCCAAAAATCTAGATAATTAAACTCCCGTAAAAATGAAGCTAACTCAACCGGCCAATAATGAATTTATGTTAACAGATGGATCAAGACAAATCTCATGATATTCTTTTGCAGCAGTCTCCTGAATCTCTTTTTTCTTATCATTCCCATTCCATGATATTATGGACGAGCAATACCTCACGCGCATTCGAGATAATTGGCGTGCACTTGCGTTGTACATGTCACACTTCCAATTTGATGAAATATCTCCCATGAAGTTCTCCAAACATCGCATAAGATAAATAGCTGTGTCCAATGTATTTCGTTTGTCCGCCCACTTCAACTTGACAATATGTATTTTCGAATTAGCCACAGATTTTGCCTTGATGGTCTCCTCTCTGTAGTTGAGATAATACGCCCACGTTTTTACTGAATTTTACTTATGTTGCCGTCATGATATGTATTTATAGTAACCAAATACCTCATCGTCCTTTGCTGAACCACCATCGTCAGCGGCCGCACTTTTCATTTTCTTTGCAACGGTCATGTCACAAGCAATGTCTCCCTGTTCATCTACATCATCCAGCAGGGACGCTTCCATCCCTGAGTGTGCAGCAGGGACGCTTCCATCGATCACAACATCCTTGGAAAAAAAATATTAAAATGCATTAAACTAGGTTTAAAATATAAGTTTATTTTAACACAAATATATTTATAACGAATTTGACAGTAACCTAGTAATTTACCTTATCCATCGTGATAGTTTTTTGATTTTTATGATATTATATTCTAAATGTAATGGTTGATTTCTTTAAAAACTACATCCTCAGTCACTTCAGCTGTTGCGGCAACGTCCACTACGCTACTGATGCCTTCACCCTTTTCTCCATTGTTTTCAGCAACGATACCACCGATAACATCAACCTTTCACAAAGTATTTTCATATATATTATAACATTAAACGAACATACCATATCAGGAAAGTGAACAGAGGCACACAATTAAAATAACACCACCATATGCTTGATTCCATCGATAACAGCAAGCTTTCACAAAGTATTTTCAAAGTATATTTTATAACATTAAACGAACAGACCATATCAGAAAAATGAACAGAGGCACACAATTAAACGAACACTACCCTATGCTTGATTCCATCAATAACAGCAAGCTTTGACAAATTAACATTAAACTATATTTTATAACATTAAACGAACAGACCACATAAGAAAAATGAACAGATGCACACAAATAAACGAACACCAGCCCATGCATGATTCCATCGATAACAACAAGCTTTGACAAAGTAATTTCAAACTATATTTTATAACATTAAACGAACAGACCATTTCAGAAAAGAGAACAGATGCACACAAATAAACGAACACCACCATATGCTTGATTCCACCGATAACACCAAGCTTCGACAAATTAAAAAGAACTATATTTTACAACATTAAACGAACAGACCATTTCAGAAAGACTTCAATTTTTCACAAAAGTTTTTCGATATTCAGCGAAATTCAATTGTTCAAAACATAAAATCCAAAACCTTTTATATTTGAACAAAAAATCTCTAAAACATTACATGGATAGCCAACATCTCATTGCGAAAGACTTCAATTTTTCACAAAAGTTTTTCGATATTCAGCGAAAGTTTTTCGATATTCAATTGTTTCAAACATAAAATCCAAAACCTTTTATATTCGAACAAAAAATCCCTAAAACATTACATTGATAGCCAAAAAATTCGCAAAAACATAGATATACCCGTTCGATTTCAGCAAAATAAACCCTAAACAGAACAATGTTTGAAAATCACAATTCCCTCAGTATTTTTGAACAAGTCGTCGGCGGGATAGGGAAAAAAAGAACTTGAAACGAAACCTTACCTGGCGGCGTCGAAATCTGCTATAGAGAAACCCTAGCTATTGTGGCAATCGTTGGATACGAAAGGAAATAGACGCCGGCTGTTCGAATTTCCACTTGGGTAGGAGCAAACTGGTATGACGCGGTTGTGAGGAGTAAATGTCGGACCTACTGTTTTTACTATTTGCAATTTTACCCAATTACCCTAATGTCAATTAAAATATAATTTTGAACGCTTAATATGGTAATTAAAAAATTCAGCATGATTAAATCTGAGCCTTACGATCCATCATTTTTTAGGGATGAGATTTATTCTCTATTCTCTATACATAGGGTTATTCTTTGTTTAACTTGACCCTATATATATATGGGGTTCAATTCTACATAAAATGTCTCTAAGATTGAGAAGTAAGAAGTAATCTAGTCCATTAATTTCACATAATCCAACGGTTCAGATTTCAATCACAAGATCATTTCATTAAATAATAATATGCATGTAAATTAATTTGAAATTCATCAGGGTTATATATGTCAATCTTATTTCATCATATTAAGGAAATGTAATCAAATCCCCCTATTTTCTCTATTTCCTTGTAGATGACGATATGATTTCGATTTCAACGAATTTGTGGCATTTATCTAATCAGTGTATCATTTTATCAGTCGTTTTCATTTTCATCTTCCTCTCTGGTTCGACAAAATTCGCCATGGATAGCAGAAGAGTTGAAGGTTCCATTTCATTTCCATCCTCATCTCTGGTTATACGGCAATCTGAACTAGTTCGAAAGAGAAATATTGCAGCGACAGGCTTGAAGAAGGTAATGTTTTTTTAGATTTGCTGGGTTTCTTGTTCATGTGTGATTGATGAGTTTCTCTTTTTTTAATTTCCGATCAGGTTCGAGGAAACAAAGCTGGGGGGTGGGGGATCCTGGAGAAGGTAATTTTCTTGATGAAATAACACGGTGGGTGTGAGATTTTTTCATCTATAAAAATTCAAATATGTTTTTTCTGGGTTTTTTTTGTTCAATTTATAAGTTTAGTTCTTTGGTTTTAGTTATATAATTAGTTTCGTTCGAAAGATTGCTACTTTCTATATTTTGGTCATTAATGATAAATTATCTATATATTCTACATGGAAGTTCAATAAACTAAATCAATAAGTTTGTTGCATATTGTTATGTTGCTCGCTGAGTGGTATTCCGATCGTCGTTTCGCGATGGTGTTCAGCCATGGAGGCTCTGTTTAAGTTTACTTGTGCAGATAAACAGGTTGAGACCGTGATAACTCAATTTGTGCACCCGAAGAGTAAAGTGGTTCCTCACTCTCTGTGGGATCGACCCTAGCTTACCGCTAAGACTAACCAATCCAGTTGTGGGCATAGGAGTGTGTACTGTCCGTCTAGGGCATACACAAGTATTTTGACCGCGCCGCGCGATGGGCGCGTCGTCAGTCACCAAATACCCAAGAGCCTTGTAACTTCAGCGGCAATGGAAGCCTCATAATCAACCTTAAAATCATAGTTATTAACAGCGCAAATCGTGCTCACTGTCGCACATCACGCTGCGTCGCGCACGCAGATCGCACTGTATCGCGATTCAGAGGTTAATGTTCAATAACGAGCGCTATATACGCTATTTCCTAATCGCGCATCACGCTTTATAGCAAGCTATTGATTACCATGCTCAGAATCAACCAAGGAATCTTTGTCAACTTCCGAATCAAGCACCACAGCATCACATAGGGGCCCTTCTCCGTTGAGCAAGGATTTATACTCGCTACCCTCAACAGACAATATCAGACACAAAGTCATGAGATTAAGGAGACCATTTAGGGTTCAAGGATAGAGAAAGAATAGAGATTATTAAAGAATGAATGGGTAAATAGGGGTGGGGAGGGTAATGTTAGTTGCACTAGGATTAGTGTTAATTAGTTCAAGTTAATTAACTTGCTGGGAATGTTTAAAATAATTTGTAATGAAAAATTGTGTAAATAAGAGGGTGTAGGGAAGATAAAAATTAAATGAATTGTGTGAACCTTACTACTAAAATGGATGTGGTATATTTGTAAAAGAAATTGTTGCATAATTTTCGTGAATGGGGAGAGTAATTTTTTTGGTTAAATGCATCTAAATTAACAAACTTTAGTCAAAATTCATTTTTAACACGAACTTCAAAAATCCATTTTTATACACCAATTTTGGGATCTTGTTAGCGAGGCTAAACTTCAGTTATACGTGTGTTTTTAAATGGCCGGAGATGAATTTGTTGTTAATATTGAACAGGATCACAAAGTTGATGTACAAAAATGAATTTTAGAAAGTTCATGTTAAAAATAAAGTTTAACTAAAGTTCGTGAATTTAGATGCATTTAACTCTATTTTTTTTCATTGAAAATTTCACAATAGATTTTTTTTCTCAAAATAACTAAAAGGGACTAAAAGGGAATGAAAAAAATAAATTGTTGGATTACAAGCTCGCGGGCGTAGTTACAATGAAACCAGAAATGTAGGAGATGAGATTACAAGGTGAAAACTGAATTGAAATTACAATTTAACAGAACCAGAAAATAGCCGAGTCGAGGAGGGTCCTCTGTCCGCAAGACGAGATACGCCCCGGTAGTGCTCTCGGTTTGGCGTGTCGCCTAGGCCCAAAGACCACCCAAAGACCAATTGCCAAGATCCAAGTCCACGGCCGCGCGTCGGGTGACGGGGACGGGCCGGGACCGGGGTCGGGCGACGGGGCCGGGGCCGGGCGGGCGGCGGCGGCGGCGCGCGCGTGTGGGCTTTGCAACCCGTCACGTGTGCACACAGTTTTATTACATCCTGTGATGTAATAGCTTTTATACTGTAATAAATGTGATCCACATCCCGATGTGGGATAAACATTAAATCTTATTTAATGCTTGTCTTTTCCCACGACTCCATGTTTCAAGTACCCAACTTTAAACAATTATTTCTCACTCACCGGAAATCGGTTTTGAGCAAATAAATATACTACGATCATCTACTCGGAACGTAGATCGATCTTGTCCCATTTAATTCTGCTAAATTAAATGTTTTCGGTACTCGAAAAATTATCAAATATTGGTTACTCACAACCAATTTCCAACAATCCCCCACATGAGTGGAAATAGCCAAATGCAAATGCAGACACAAGCTCTGTTCTCAAGAGACCTTAGTGCATTAGAATAGGTGGTTTGCGGCCTTGAACCATCCTTAGTTAATACTATCGGATATACTGGTGAATTGGTAGAACTTGATGTCTTTGAACCATTTCTCCTTCGTGTATACCGAGACAACAGTATTAACACACTAACGCCTCAACCTCATTTCGTTCTCACGTTTTTGTCCTTTGCGGGCCTTGGACAGCTCTTTGGATTCATAAGTGTTAGGTCGATGCGGCCCCCACATCTCACTTATATAGGTGATTCTTTTCCGAGTATCCTGCTATACTCAACCTCCCTGAGGTGTTTAGGAATCATTAAAAGTCAGGACTTAACCTTACCACTAAGCAGGTTTCAACACTCAGTTGCTCTCTAGGGAATGCAAGTAGTTGAGTGTTCTACTTGGAATCTTATAGCTTAGTTTTCCCATTGAACCACGTTCTTGGGATCTCCAGTCATCATGGTTGGGTTACCACTATAATCATCCTTATTTTGTGGATTTTACACCCATTCCCTCTAGCAATTTATACATCTGATCTCGATTCAAAGCTTTAGTGAGCGGATCGGCCAGATTATCTATTGACTTTATATAGTCAATTGAGATAACTCCACTTTCGATCAAATGTCTTACGGTATTATGTCGTCGACGTATGTGTCGAGACTTACCATTATACAACCCACTTTTCGCTCTCCCAATAGCTGCTTGGTTGTCGCAGTTTATCATGACGGGCGGCACGGGTTTTGACCAACATGGAATATCTTCCAAAAAGTTTCGTAGCCATTCCGCTTCTTCACCTGCTTTGTCTAAAGCGATGAATTCTGATTCCATGGTGGATCTAGCAATACATGTCTGTTTTGTAGACCTCCACGAGATTGCTCCTCCCCCTATAGTGAACACGTAACCACTCGTTGATAACGAGTCCTTCGCGTCGGATATCCAGTTAGCATCACAGTACCCTTCAAGTACCGGGGGGTATCTCGTGTAGTGTATTCCAAAGTTTAGAGTATATTTTAAGTATCTCAAAACTCTCTCAAGTGCTTTCCAATGTTCTTTACTTGGATTGCTTGTATAGCGACTTAATTTGTTCACTGGGCATGCAAGATCAGGTCGAGTGCAATTTGTAATATACATAAGGCACCCAATGATCCTTGCATATTCTTCCTGTGCGACAGGTTCACCCATGTTCTTCTTCATGTGAACGTTGAGTTCTAATGGGGTTTTTACAGGCGATTTGTCAAACGCATTAAACCTTTTGAGCACTTTCTCAATGTAATGAGATTGTGTCAAAGTTATTCCATCAGTGATCCTGAGAATTTTCATTCCAAGGATCACGTCAGCCAACCCCATGTCTTTCATGTCAAAATTCCTTTTTAACATGTTCTTCGTATCAACAATGATACGATTGTTGCTTCCCATAATCAACATGTCGTCTACATAGAGACACACCATAACGTACCCATTGCTAGTGCTCTTGATGTAGACACATTTGTCACATTCGTTGATTTTGAAGCCATTTGACAACATGACATTGTCAAATTTCAAGTGCCATTGCAGCGGCGCTTGTTTTAGTCCATAAAGAGACTTTACTAGTTTGCATACCTTTTTCTCTTGTCCAGGTACTACAAACCCTTCAGGTTGCTCCATATAGACTTCTTCTTCCAGATCACCGTTTAAGAACGCAGTTTTGACATCCATTTGATGAATCTCAAGATTGTGCAGAGCTGCAATCGCGAGAAGCACTCGAATAGATGTAATCCTCGTCACTGGTGAATAGGTATCGAAAAAATCGTACCCCTCACGCTGCTTAAATCCTTTAACGACTAAGCGCGCTTTATACTTGTCTATTGATCCATCAGCTTTATATTTCCTTTTTAGGATCCATTTACATCCTAAGGGTTTACAACCTTCGGGTAAATCAACCAACACCCAAGTGTGGTTTTGCATGATTGAATCAATTTCACTCTGGACTGCTTCCCTCGAGAGTAGCCCGTCTGGTCTAGAAAACGCCACTTTGATAGATGAAGGTTCTTCATCTAGCATGAAGGCGATATATTCTGGACCAAAGTCCTTGGCAATCCTGCCTCGTTTACTACGTCTTGGTTCTGACACTTCAAGGTCAGGGCCTGGTCGCTTTCGCGATTCGGGCACTGTCTCAACAGGTTCAGAACTAGTAGCTTCTTCTCTAGTATCGTTGCTTGTACTAGCTTCTTCTTTTCCCTTGTCTTTACAAGGAAAGATATTCTCAAAGTAGACAACGTTATTTGATTCCATCGTCATTCCTACAGTCATTGTTGGAATGTCTGATTTGTGAACCAAAAAGCGATGTGCATTGCTGTTTAGTGCATACCCAATAAAGATACAATCAATTGTTTTAGGACCGATTGTAACTTGTTTGGGTGGAGGCACTTGTACCTTGGCTAAACACCCCCACACTTTAAGGTATTTGTATGAGGGCTTTCTGCCTTTCCACAACTCATAGGGAGTGACGTTGCTTCCCTTGAGCGGTATTTTATTGAGGATATAGTTGGCTGATAGAACAGCCTCCCCCCACATGTTCTTGGGTAACCCAGAACTAATCAACATGGCATTCATCATCTCCTTAAGAGTTCGATTCTTGCGTTCAGCAACACCATTAGATTGAGGTGAATATGGAGCAGTTGTTTGATGTATTATGCCACTAGCGTTGCATAATTCCTCAAACGGAGCAACATATTCTCCTCCTCTATCGCTTCGAACCATCTTAATTTGACTACCAAGTTGATTCTCGGCTTCTGTTTTGAAGTTCTTAAAAGCTTCAATAGCCTCATCTTTACTTCTTAGAAGATAAAGATAGCAATACCCTGTGCAGTCATCAATAAAAGTGATAAAGTACTTCTTACCACCTCGAGTTTGCACAAACTTTAGATCACACACGTCGGTGTGGATTAGTTCTAAAGGTTTAGTGCTCCTTTCCACAGAGTGAAACGGAGACTTCGTCATTTTTGCTTCAACACAAATTTGACATTTGTTTTGAGTGTTAAACTCGTTTATTTTTAGTAAATCCATATTTACTAATCTTTTTATCGCATTTAGATTAACATGTTCTAATCTACAATGCCATAAATCACAACACTCAACCAAGTAAGAGGAAGTAGTAGCATTTTCATTGATAGGCTTGCCAGTTACACGCTTGACCGGCTGAACATTAAGCTTGAAAAGCCCATTGGTGAGAAAACCCCTACCAAGGTACTTTCCAAACTTGGTTACAACAACTTTCTCGGACTCAAAAACTAGTCTAAAGCCCTTATTAACTAGTATGGACCCCGAGATGAGATTCTTGCGGATGTCCGGGACATGCAGCACATCCTTCAAGGTTATCTCCGTGCCGGATGAAAGCTTGAGCACCACATCACCCATTCCGGCAACTTCCGACGACGCTTGGTTACCCATGCTTAGCTTCCTCCCTTCAACAGCCTTGTAGGTAGAGAAGCGCCTCTTGTCGGAGCACACGTGCACGGTTGCGCCCGTGTCAATGAACCAAGCACCTTGGTTCTCAACAAGGTTGACCTCCTCGGTGATAACCGCCACTAAGTCATCCTCGTTCCAATCGTCGAAGTCCTTCTCGACAACGTTGGCATCTTGCTTCGCCTTTTTCTTCTTGGGCTTGCGACAGTCTTTCGCCAAGTGGCCCGGTTTGCCACAGTTGTAGCAATCCCCTTCGAACTTGCGAGCAAGAGCTTTAGCTTTGCCTTTGCCTTTGTCCTTGGGATTAGGACGCCCACGTTTGTTGGAGTTGGATGGGCCACCACGCTCCAACAAGTTAGCTTTGGCCTCAACTTGGCCCTTCCCCTTGCCATCGATCCTCCTTTCCTCGCATTCGATGCGAAGCCTCACGATCAAGTCCTCAAACGTCATCCCCTTTCGTTTGTGTTTGAGGTAGGTCTTGAAGTCCTTCCAACTTGGGGGCAATTTGTCAATCACCGCCACCACGGTGAATGAGTCGGAGACCACATGTCCCTCGGCGAGTACGTCGTGCAAGATAAGTTGGAATTCTTGCACTTGGTCGATGACGGGCCTCGAGTCCACCATCTTGTACTCCATGTACCTGGTTACACATGTATTCTTAGTGCTAGCATCATTTAGCTTATACTTTTTGTCTAGTGCCTCCCACAACACTTTGGAGGTCTTTACATCAACATATACTTTGTACAAACTATCCCCTAGACCACCTAGAAGGAAATTTTTATAAAGAAAATCGCCATTATGCCACGCATCATAGGCTGCACGAACGGTGAAGCTCGTCTCATTCTCCGCCGGTGTGGGCGGCTCGTTGTTCGTCAAGTATCCCGCATACCCCAACGTCGTGAGGTAGAAGAACATCTTTTGACGCCAACTCTTGTAGTCGGAGCCACAGAACTTCGGTGGCTTGTCGGCGGTTGCGTTTGCCCTTGGGGGTTGGGTTGACACCGACCCCACCATGTGGCCATAGCCCATCATGTTGGTCCCGAAGGCCCCAACGTTTTGTCCAAACATGGACCCCATGGAACCACTCGAAGTGGAACCAAACGTTGACCCAAACGGAGTTTGGCCAACCGTTCCTTGCACGGAACTATCTCCTCCAAGTGTGGTTTGGTTAGCACCAAACATGAAAGGAAATGGTGTTGAACCACCAAAAGGACCACCACTAAAAGTGGAGGCAGCAGCGGCAGAGGTGGCGGGGGCCATGGTTGATGCGGCCGCGGCAGCAGCGGCGGCAGAGGCAGCGGCAGCGGCGACGACATTGGCAGCCTCGGTGGAGTTCGCAGGACCGGTCGACATCTCCAGCAAAGGTATTAGGTTTCGAAAATATTATGTTCAATTAGAAGTTCAAAACTCCCACGTTGCAAGCTTATCTCGTCTTGCGATTGTTGGAATACAAGCTCGCGGGCGTAGTTACAATGAAACCAGAAATGTAGGAGATGAGATTACAAGGTGAAAACTGAATTGAAATTACAATTTAACAGAACCAGAAAATAGCCGAGTCGAGGAGGGTCCTCTGTCCGCAAGACGAGATACGCCCCGGTAGTGCTCTCGGTTTGGCGTGTCGCCTAGGGTAGGCCCAAAGACCACCCAAAGACCAATTGCTAAGATTCAAGTCCACGGCCGCGCGTCGGGTGACGGGGACGGGCCGGGACCGGGGTCGGGCGTCGGGCGACGGGGCCGGGGCCGGGCACCGGGCGTCGGGCGACGGGGCCGGGCGGGCGGCGGCGGCGGCGCGCGCGTGTGGGCTTTGCAACCCGTCACGTGTGCACACAGTTTTATTACATCCTGTGATGTAATAGCTTTTATACTGTAATAAATGTGATCCACATCCCGATGTGGGATAAACATTAAATCTTATTTAATGCTTGTCTTTTCCCACGACTCCATGTTTCAAGTACCCAACTTTAAACAATTATTTCTCACTCACCGGAAATCGGTTTTGAGCAAATAAATATACTACGATCATCTACTCGGAACGTAGATCGATCCTGTCCCATTTAATTCTGCTAAATTAAATGTTTTCGGTACTCGAAAAATTATCAAATATTGGTTACTCACAACCAATTTCCAACATAAATTAACAAAAGAATGAAAAGAAAAAAAAATAAAAAAAGAAAAAAAAAAGAAATTAATAACAAAACAAAAGTGGAGGAGGTGGTTTCACTTGGCCTCTCCCCTTTCTCCTCCAATATACCCTCAATGGTATTTGGTGGGAATGTATCATCAATGCGTTCCCTTATTAGAGATGCTCTAAATTGGTACTCCCTCCGTTCACAAAAAAATTATCATATTATAGACGGTACAAATTTTAATAAAATATACTTAAAGTTGTTAGAATGTGTTCTCTTTGATTGTAAATTTATCATGAGAAAATGAGAGATAAACAAAATTTAACCCTTTAAATCATTCTTTTCTTTTCCCACATTTCCTACTTGACCCTTACTCATTCCTCATTTACACTACAAATGAGGGATAATATTATCCCTCCAAAAATGGTGTGATAATATTATCCCTCCTTTGTTGTGTAAATGAAGAATGAGTAAGGGTCAAGTAGGAAATGTGGAAAAATAAAGGAATGAATGATTTAAAGGGTTAAATTTTGTTTATTATTTCTTTTCCCATGATAAATTTACAACCAAAGAGAACGCACCCTTAGTGAATAAAAATCTCACTTAATTGTGAGTGAAATTATGTGGACGATACTATTATAATAGAAGTAACTAATTTTTTTATGAAATGACCAAATAGAAAATTATACTTGGAAAATGGCTATTAATTATATGACTAGCATTTGCACTCGTGCAACGCACGAAAAATATTTTTATATTTTATTATATATAAAATTGATATTAATTTGATTATTATATAAAAAATTCTAAATATAATTAAAAAATACTTTAATTTAAAATAAATATTTTATTTTAATATAAAAAAATAAAGAATAATTCACATATATAAAAATTGATATTGTGAAAAAAAGAAAACAATATAAGTTAAAAGATAATTGAAAAAAAAATAGATTTATTCAAACGAAATAGGAGAGAGGAGAGAGAATTTTCTAAAGTTTTAATCTTTAAATTAATATAATTTTTATATTTTAAATCTAATATTTACATATCATATACTATCAAATTAAAGCTCTTATCATGATCTTTAATTTGATATCTATATCAAATATTTTATAATTAGTCGAATTTCATAATTTTAGAAAATAAATAAAATAGAAAAGACAAAAGGTTAAAGAAAAAGAAAAAAAAAGATGTATAGCTTATAAATAAATCTTTAATTTTATTGTAGTCACAAATTGCCACTCAGTTTTGAAATTGATTTGAAATCAATTTGAAATTGAGAACTCCCTTTTTAATATAGTACTAGCATTTGCATCCCGTGCAATGCACGGAAAAATATTTTTTATTTCTTATATTTATATAAAAATTAATACTAATTTAATTATCATACTTATAAATATAATAAAAATTAATTTTAACTAAATATATTTGAATTGAATATTAAAAAATAAAAAAAATTACAATTATAAAATTTGATGTTATGAAAAGAAAAAAAAATAAAAAAAAATAAAAAATACTAATAAAAAAGAATTAAAAAAATATTTTTTTTTTCAAAAAGATGAGAGGAGAGAGAAATTTATAAAATTTTAATATTTAAACAAATTTAATTTGTATATTTTTAAATCAAATATTTACATAAAATATATCAAATTAAAACTCTTATCGTGATTTTTAATTTGATATGCATATTAAATATTTTATAATTAATCGAATTACACAATTTCGAAAAGAAATAAAACAACAAATAAGAAGTTAAAGAAATGAAAAATAAAAAGAAAAATATAATTTAAACATAAACCTTCAATTTTTATTATAACTACATAATTGTTATTCAATTTTGAAATTGATTTCAAATTGAAAACTTCATTTTTAATATAGTATAGATAGATGTGATAATACTACGTGGCGGTGTTGCATAAGTAAAAGGCATAAATAAAAATAATAAAATTTTAGTGAACAGGCAGCTGCTGAATTGAAAAGGCAGCCAACTCGTGATTGCTACCACAAAACAAACCCTCGGATTATACAATCACAAGAGCTGAGCAAGTAACTGAATTACCCTTATTTTTATTCAAATTAATAAGGAATTTTGAATTCGATGCTGCTCTATTCAACATCAATCTGTCTCCACAGCTAAATTGAATGGCTTCAGAATTTTCATACAAAAAATAAAAATCGGTGAAGAGGATACAGGAAAAGGAAAGGAAAATTGAGCTGGTTCTATTGCACTAATACATTGATGTGTATGGAGAGGGAGAGGGAGAGACCTGTGGATTTCTTTAGTATATATGTCTGAATTAAGGGAGGGTAACACGGTCCTGCAGAATCTCATCAACTTTGATGCTCTAGTGTATAGTGCCGCCATTTCAAACAGTCCAATCTTCATCACTTTCACTCATGTCCTGAACAAATAAACCATCAACAATACACCAAACACTATTCCCTCATGTTTCACAGAATAGTCATTTTATACAAAAATAATACCTCATGTTTCTTTTTCTGGTCCTTACTTACCATCCCTGTATAAACAAGAAAACTATTACTGGAACATTCTTCCGAGAAGAATCATGCCCATAAAGATTCAGAATATAACAGAACGAAAGTCAAATCGACATCATTTTAAGAAATGCCAATGTCTCGTACGAGTAAAACACATTAATCAAAGAAATGACACAAATCAATGGCCTCTAAGACATTCAATTGCTACACATGATCTATCAATTCGAATTTTTTCATAGATCCCTCTTAGGCCAATAATTTTTAAATTGCCAAAGCTTCTCTATTGCCAGGCTTAGTGTAGCTTCAAATGGTTATATAGTCTTGATCTTTTAGAAGTGTAAATAAGTAAGGTATTTAGAGTCAGATCCAACAAAGAACTATGGGATTTTTATGTGTATACCAAGATAAATCCTAGTTATATTTTATATTCCAACCATTGGTGCATTCAAATGACATCGTAAAGATCACATACATAGAGAAAGCGACAGAAAGAAATAGGAAAGTTTTCAAGAGATTATATCCAGCAGAGAAATATGGAGCTTGCGTGTTCATTAAAATAACTGCAGTTATGTTTTACACCAAGCTTACATGAATTCGAACAGCATCATATTGATTGAATACACGGCGAGAGAGACAGAAGCAGGGTGAGGGTGCTAACCAGATTTTCTTCCCCCTGTTTTCTTTCTCCCTTTTATAGGCTTTGAGGCCTGAACACAATAACCATTGAAATGAGGGAATCAAGTAGATTTAAAAAAATCTCCGAGCCAAATTCTTTCAAAGGAGGCAAATGAAAGCAGAAAAGGGAAAGTCATACTTCAGAAGTGTTGGTTTTGTTTTCTGCATCCTTCTTCCCCTTCTGGAAAATTGATAGAACCTCATCAGACATGAAACATGATACAGAAACGCAAAAGAACATTTTTATCCATTAGCAGTAGTTTCAGTATTAAAAGCATGCATACGGCATAGTGGATACGCTAGAAGCAGGATGGACCTGCTCATTGTTAAAATTAGATTTTAACATGAACTATTATGCTCTATCGTACTGTACCAAACATGGGAGAAAAATATATTTGCAATAAAGAACATCTAATGTTATTTGATCATCAAGTTCAACGAGATCCATAAAACGCATCTACTGTGGCCGCTAGAAGTTATTTAATGGTAACAAAATTCGTAGGGAAATTATGCTTAAGGTAAATGAGAAACATTACCTTCTCCTCCACTTTCTTAAACAGTGAAGATAATGTTGTCTGAACAAGAGGTGTGCTCTGATTCTCAGAGGCATCCTTAGCCTTACCAGTCCGCTTATATCGATCTGAAGCTGGATCTTTTCTGGCATCATTGTTGTCACCCTCAAATACAGAAGGGGAGCAATTTTCTGTCTGTATATGTCTATAAGGAAATTTTCTATAGGAGATCAATACTCTTGTGCATACACGTGAACTATTAGAGGGGGGGGGGGGTCTAGACAAATATACAAGCTACTTCCTAGCTTGGTAAACGGGAAAAACAATAACAAGGATATTTGTAGATGGGTAAATTCTTTTAGTTTCAGTATCAACTTTCACATCCTCTTCTTCAGGTGTCTCATCTCCATTTTCAATAAAATCATCCCCAGATGATTCTGCAAATCTGAGAAGAGAGATACAAAATATCACAGGAATAATCATAACTCAGATCACAATAAAAGAAATGTTTGACATAGGTAGTGAAGAATTCGAATGAATGTAGACAAATTGGGACAAAATGAAGAAGTCTGAAAACTCTACTTGGCTTTCTGGGGCATTTTATGCTAATAAGATAAAAAATAAAATTAACTACTCCTTTTAGCAGGACATACTGCCTAAAGTTCTTGTATCAAAGAACTTCGGTATTGGAAGTCATGGTAAACAAAATTTTCATAATGTGCAAGATGTAATCCTTGGTATAAAATTTATAAATAAATAAATCAACAACTTTGCAAGCAATTATCTTAATGAATTAAGCTGCCACGTGATCCTGAGTTGTCTGAATAAAAGAAACTTCAAATAATCTTACCTGCATTGGAACATAAGCCTATGACAGTTTATCTCACATCAGATAAGAATTGGAAAAGTGCGTAGAGCCTACAAGCTTTTGGTTTTAATAAATTCTAAGACAAATTTGTCATGGGGGAGTATCTGCATATACTTGCCACTTACAGTTCCTAAGCAAACCTTAACACTCAATGAAAAGAAATGTGATGTCTAAGTTTAGCATTTAAAGTAAGCAGCCCTTAGAAAATGAATGAATCAGGCATCTTACAGTTCTTGTAATATATCATGTTAAAGGAAAGTCAAGTTTCTACCTGAACATTTTCCCAGCGGTCGTGGCTGAATGTCTGGTGGGAGTCATTTCGTCCAACTCTTTGTAATCATTTGGACCGTCAGTTAACTCATCCTCTAAATAAACTTTTTCAGACTCTCGTTCCAAGCTTTTCATTGCAGGTTTTCCAGAACTTTGTTTACAGTCCGACGTGACCCCTACTCCACCCTTGAAATCGACTTCTGCATGATTTTCCTGGGCGAAATCATGTCACGGTTATTTAATCACATTTGGTTTGAGCGAAAGGCCAATTGGAAAAGGTATTTCTCCAGTCACTTGATAGCAAAATAACATACAACTGACCTTATTGAGCTCCTTAGGAAACTCAAGCTGTAACTCTTCTGGATTCTCCTTTTTTGTCCCAATCCACCAAGCATCTGAAAATACTACCTGGAAGTAAAGAAGACCAAATACTTGACTTTAAGCCCCAAGAGAGTTAGAATAGGGAAAAGGGAAAAAATATATGTGAACTGTATGAAGTCTTAACATTTCATCTCGAAATATGTTGAACAAACAAATAACAAATAAAATTACAACGCCAGCATAGGAAAAGTTTCCAACCATATTCTCAAAGTAGTCATCACATGTTACATTCTTCCCGCTCTTGGAAAATTGCAGTGTCAAGTACCTATTCTTTGGATAAACAATTGTTCCAAACAATTTCATCTGACCCTGCACATTTCAATAAATCGGAAAACTATCATCAAAATTTGCTTAAGTAAAGCAATCTAAGATTTCCTTTCGCCATCCTTCCTGAATCAGGATAATACGGAAAGCATAACGAACAAAAATTCAGAACAACTATCGACCATCATCAACCTTCCCCAAACTAGCAAGCTAAAAAAACCCAGAAACGAGCAGAATTATAAACGGAGAAGACATTTAAAATCAAAAACCTGGGGGAAATCTAGGTATAGAATGGGGTTTTTGGTGCCAAGGTCTTTGAGCTCCCCGATTTTTCCACCAGAAATGGGGCCGAGAAGGCCCGGGAAGGAGAAGAGGTATTTGTTCTTCCGCTGTGACTTCCTCAAAATATCCCTGCCGTGGTGCTTGATCACCGTTTTTGACGGGCCGAGAGCATCTGAAGTGGCCACCTTCACGGCAGCCTGCGACAGAATGTTTCGGGAGAAGGCCAATTTCTTCAGCCGTGACCTCTCTCCCGCCTCCGGGTCGGCGGCGGTGACATCTTTCTTGCCTCCTCGAACCATTTTCCGTGCTTGAGCAGAGCAGCTCAGTTGTCGGTTGTGGGAAGGCGGGTAATGTGATTCATTAAATTTCGTATTTCATTTTACTCACCATAGCTTATGAAATACTATATGCAAACTGTTTTGGCACGCCTCCAATTGTATCTTACTCCCTAGGGATGGCAATGGATCCGGGACCCGGTCCAGATCCGCGGATCCAGACCCTTTTTTCTGGATCTGGACCTTGCAAAATTTGGACCCGGCGGATCTGGACCGGATCTGGACCACTCTCTAAAAAACCGGATCCGGATCTGGAGTAGAAGGTATAAAACCCAGATCCGGTCCAGATCTCTCTAAAAAACCGGATCCGGATCTGGAGTAGAAGGTATAAAACCCAGATCCGGTCCAGATCCGGATCTGGACCCGGTAATATTATAGATATAATATTTTTATTTTTTTAATTTTATCCAACCCTAAACATATCTAACTTTTACAATTCAATTTCAAAATCAAAACCCTACTTCATCTAATCATCTCACGGTCTCACTCTCACCTCACCTGCGCCGCTCACCTATCCTCCACGCCACCCGCGCCGCTCGCCTATCCTCCGGCCGGCGGCCGTGCACCTCCGAATCAGCCCCTCCGGCCTTCCCCACCTGAGAGCAGCAGCGTGAGCAGCAGGCAACGCCAATCCATCTACGGCCGCTCCATCTCCGTCCACCTTCGTCCACCTCCGGTCTCGGCCTTTCCCCCACCCGAAATCTGTGGACTTGAGCGGAGGCTCTGCTGCAGAGCAGGTTCTCAGCGTGAGCAGAGCAGCGCAAGGCAACGCCAATCCATCTCCGGCCGCTCCTCTCCGGCCGCTGCTCGTCCTCTCCGACCGCTCCTCTCCGGCCGCTGCTCATCCTCTCATCAGGTAAACCTTCATTCAGCTTTACTTTTGTTACTTTTGTTACTTTTGTTGTCTATTCAAATTTGTGTATCAATTCTTGTATATCACTAGATGATAAGTTGATGATGCATTTGTATTTAAGAATAATATCTGGAACATGTGATGTGGAGTTGTTGTTGCCTAGTGATGTTTTGTTAGCTAATCTTTATTTAGCAATTGGTGGCATATGTTGTGCTCTTGATTTTGATGAGATGATTCTGCTACTTGTGTTGTGGTTAATGCAATGTTATGTTATGGTTTATGATGTGCATTATTATTATCTCTTTTACTTGTATTCATAATATAATTTTTCTTTTTTCCAAGGTAAATTGGAGGACACACATTCTTATTCTATTGTTACCGAAGATTGTGATGAAGATGGAGATCAAATTGATTATATTGATATGGTATTTGATTTTAATCCATTTTATATTTTTTACAATTGAAATAAGTTTTATTTCTCATTATATCTTGTTCTTAATTTTTGTAGGATGTTGATGATGTCGAAAGTAGCTGCAATATGGAAGACATCTTTGAGGATTACAGAAATTGATCGTTTCAATATTAGGATTATTATGTTCTCATTTTGGATTGTTTGGTTTTAAATGAATTATGATGTTCTTATTTATTTTGGATTGTTTAGTTTTAAATGGATTATGGTGTATTTTGTATTCTTGAATGATTGTTGAAACTTTAGACAATTGTTATGATTTTTATTTTAATGTTTAATTAGCTTAGAATTTATTTTTTAGAAAAATGATATGGATCTGGGTCTGGACCCGAGACCCTGTGGATCTTATGGATCTGGGTCTGGATCCCATTTTTTTGGATCCAATGGATCTGGACCGGATCTGGATCTAAGTAAAAAAACATGGATCTGGATCTGGACCAAGCAGGATCCGGTCCAGATCCGGCCCATTGCCATCCCTATTACTCCCTCCGTCCCCAAAGAAGAACTTCTTTTGGGTACGGCATAAATTTTTAAGGAAAAATGGTAAAGTGTATTGATAGTGAATAAAAATATATTATAATTAGTATTGTGAGTGGTGAAAAGGTGAAAAAGTATTATAATTAGTATTGGGAATAGTAAAAAAGTGAAAAGTAAGAATAAATAAAGTATTATTAGTGGTGGGGTAGTTGTCCAAAAATGGAAAGAAAGAAAGAGGAACTTATTTGGGGGACGTCCC
This sequence comes from Salvia miltiorrhiza, assembly GCF_028751815.1. NCBI lineage: Eukaryota > Viridiplantae > Streptophyta > Magnoliopsida > Lamiales > Lamiaceae > Salvia > Salvia miltiorrhiza. Next base: position 27,619,298 of record NC_080390.1, read on the forward strand.
AAAAAGGAAAAAGAGAAACTTATTTCAGGGACGGAGGGAGTATCTTTTTGGCTAAATGTCACTTTCTGTCCCATCGTTTGACCGAATTACCGATTATGTCACAATTTTTTTCGATAATATCTAATTGATACTTAATCTATCAACTTTTTTTTAATTGTATCCTGTAAAAATTTTCAGGCGCCCGGCAAGAAGCTTAAGGATCTCCTTGCGCACAACCTCCATCAACATAGGATTCAAGCGCCGCTGGGCATCTCGCTTGGGTGTAGCTCCCTCCTCTAGGTTTATCCTGTGCATGCATGTGGCTGGACTAATGCCACGTATATCTCCTAGGCTCCATCCCAGTGCTGCTTTGTTTCTCCTCAAAATTTCGATCAGCGCTGTTTCTTGCTTTAGAGTCAGAGTAGCCGAGATGATAACTGGCTTCTCCTCGCCTTCTTCTAGAAAAACATACTTGAGATTGGCAGGGAGTTCCTTCAGTTCCAGCGCTGACCTCTTGGTTCCTATTTGTTCATCTAAGGGCAGCTCGGTATGGCTGGACTGCACTGAGCTCGGTAGGGCTGGCTGGGCTGAAGGGCAGAGCTGGCTTCGGCAGCTCTGGCATCAGCAGAGCTGGCTGGGCAGCGCTGAAGGGCAGAGCTGGCTTCGGCAGCTCTGTCATCGGCAGAGCTGGCTGGGCAGCGCTGAACTCTTCAGCTTTCCTAGCTAATTCCTCCATGTCGGCCGATCCAGCGCAAACTTCCACGCATTCCTGCTCCTGTAAAAATACCTTCTCAACCAAGCCATTAATAGCATCTATATATGAGCATTCATTCATCAAGTTGGCAGAAGGCATAGCCCGATTTTCATGCACCGAGAAAGACACCGATTCCCCTAACACTGTCATTTTAATAGTTCCATTTTTGACATCAATCAACGTGTTAGTGGTCGCCATAAATGGTCTTCCTAATAGCAGGGTGTGATCTCTACCATTCTCGTGCACATCCCCAATCTCAAGGACAACAAAATCAACAGGCACTATCGACTCTAACTAGGATATCCTCTACTATACCACGGGGATACCTGACTGACCTATCAGCAAGTTGGAGGCACATGCGAGTAGATTTTAAATTACCTAACTCTAATTGTTGAAAAATAGAGTAAGGCATCAAATTAATCCCAGCCCCCAAATCTAACATACCCGTGGCTTCCTTACCATTTCCGAAAGCAATATTAATCACAAAACTACCTGGATCGCGTTGCTTGGGTGGCAAAGATTGCTGCATGATTGCATTTGCAACTTCGGAGACCAGCACATTCTCATTGTCACCGAACCTTCTTTTGTTGGATGCCAATTCCTTGAAGAATTTCACATATGCAGGCACATTTCGGATCACATCAAGAAGAGGCAAATTCACATTTACCTTGGCCAACATGTTGTAGAATTCCTCAAACTGTCGGTCCTGCTTCTCATTTCTCAATCTGTTCGGAAAAGGAACTGGTGGTCGATAGGGTGTAGTAGCTTTGTGGAGCTTGACCTCCTTCTCCTTCTCTCATTCCTTTTGCTGGTCTGCCGTCTCTCCATCAGTCGGGCTGGTCAGCGCTGAGCTTGGCAGCTCTGGTCTGGGCTGGACAGAGCTCGGCAGCTCTGCTCTGGTAAAGGCAGAACTCGGCTGCTCTGCTCTGGTAAAGGCAGAGCTCGGCTGCTCTGCTCTGGTGTGTGCAGGAACATCCACTTTGTTATCCACCATCTTACCATTGCAGAGCTCGGCTGCTCTGCTCTGGTGTGTGCAGGAAGTATGGTGGTTGTTGTTGGTAGCCCACTTGGGGTGGTCGACGGTATTGATTCCCCCCAAAGTTTTGATTTCCCCACCCAGCATTCAGCTGATTTCTCCATCCTCCAATGACATGTTGTTAGCCTTGATTCATGTTCTGCCCATATGGTCTGCTTGGCCCTTGATTGTAACTTTGAAATCCTTGTGCCGCATAAACTTCAGCTTGTCCTTCCGGAGTAAATTCTCCCATTCTATGGCACTCATTGGCTCCATGGCTGAAATCTCCACGTATACCACACGGCTCAACATACGGCAGGGCTGGGTTCGGCAGGGCTGACATCGGCAGAGCTGGATTTGGCTGAGCTGACATCGGCGGCGCTGAGCTCTGAACTGGAGAATTTTCCATCTTTTCCATCTTGAGCTGTTGGACTTCTCGCATGATCGAGGCCAATTGTTGCTGCATCTCGAACTGATTTGTCACGACACTAGCCTCTACTCTCCGTCCTCGGACTGGTTTTTGTTGGGAGCTCTCGACCAAGGTCTTGAAAATCTCTTTCAGATCTGCCGCAGTCTTCCGAGCTATGTTTTCTCCTGCTGTGCTGTCCACCATAAATTGGGCAGTTTGCACTAACCCATCGTAGAAGAACTGCATCAACATAACATTAGTGAATTGATGTTGAGGGCATTGACGGAGGAGTTCTTCATATCTCTCCCAAGCTTCATGCAAAGGCTCATCCGCTCCTTGGGTGAACTCCATTATTTTTGTTCTCAGCTCCTGTATTTTGTGGCTTGGGTAGTATTTCAACATGAATTTTTCACAAGCATCTCCCCACGTAGTGATAGAGTTGGGCGGCAGAGAAAGCATCCACGTCCTCGCCCGGTCTTTAAGTGCATAGGGGAAGCACTTGAGCTTGAGTTGGTCCTCCGTGAGGCTAAGCAGAGGAATCGTTTGCACTTGTGTGCAAAAATCTCGGATGAATTGCAGAGCATCCTCGCTAGGCATCCCATGGAACACCGGCAACAAATTCGAGTCATTGGGTTTGAGATTGTAGTTTCTCACAGCAGTGGGGAGCACGATTGCCGACGTGTTGGTATCTCCAATCACCGGCCTGGTGAAGTCTCCCATATATTCCATGTTCTGCGCCATGACTTTTTATGAGGACGAAGGGAGTAGTTTTGAATGTACTGTATAGATATGAAATGAGAATGACTAATTAGTGTATTTTCCTTATTTATTAATAATGTTTACTTTGTTATGCTCGGGTTTTACTGACACATATAACCAATTATTATAGCAATTTATATCTAATTACTATACGGATTTGACATGAGAATAAATAATAAAATTATTTTTTTAATCAAGTTCGAAACATGTACGAGTATATAAATTCTAAACTGATCCTAACATTAATAGATATGTCAATATGATTTTTTTTTTATAATTTTTATTTTATTTAGCCTATCTATTATTATTGTTTTGTTTGTAATGTTCGATTGTTATTGTAACAGATAATTAATTAGTGTAACAATTTTGATTTATATATATCAAACAAGTTCTGGTGATTAGCGAGTATATTATACTTGTTGAGACATGAATGAGTAGTAAAATCACTCGATTGTTTGGGACGGGTATGGATACATTTCAAACGATTTGAATGGTTGAATCGTAGTCTCATTATTTCAATTCACCAATTGATTTTTTTAGAAAACTTCATATATTGTAGAATATAAATACATTGGAGTCTCATATATTTTAAAGGGGTATTGGCCTATAAATACCCAAACTTTTTGCATTTTCTGGTTTTGCACCTCAACTTTAAAATCAGCCTATAAATAACCAAAGTTTGTATTCTTTCTGATTTTGCACCCGACGAATTTTTACCCTCAAATCGTTGATGAGATGACAGTCAGATTGAGAAGGAAGTTTGAAGTTCATAACAAAATAGATAAGCTTGTTGTCAATGTGGAATTTAGAAAATGTAATTGTAGATTTGGGATGTCAATCCGGCTACCATATTAGCAACGATTTGGGGGTTAAAATTCGTTGGGTGCAAAATCAGAAAGAATACAAAGTTCGGGTATTTATAGGCTGATTTTAAAGTTGGGGTGCAAAACTAGAAAATGGTAAAAGTTCGAGTATTTACAGGCCAATACCCCTTTTAAAATATAGTTTTACTTTTTATTATTAATGTCTATCAAACAGTTGAGACTGAACCCCTTGAGCCTCCAATTGAATCTTGTCCCAGGCCTTCATCAACCCCCACTCAAATTCCATCCAATATTCATTCTGTCTCTACCACAAACGTGCCTCACCGCCCACGCTCTACACCTAAAAAGACCTCTACCAAATTCGTCTCAAAGTCAACATCCAAACTTACTTCCAAACACACCTCCAAGCCTCAGCCCAAACCTAAATCCAAGGGAAAAGAAGTACAATCATCCTCCCATGTGCTAGTTCGTTTTGGCAATACAGAACAACATAAATCTCTGTTTCGTCTCGCGGTCGGGCCATGCGGCTGCATGCCTGGACCGCGTGACCTCCGACGCGTGCGCTCCGTCCCGCGAACTTCCCGATGCTCGTTCTTCCTCGTCCGGTGTCCGATTTGACCTCCATTTGCACCTACGGACTCGTCTCTTCATATACTTCTCTCTACTATCCTCAAAATCATTCCAATTCGAGTCCGAAACCTATAAAAACAACACGAGCACAGACGAATAGTTTATTCCATAAAAATATGCAATTTAAACCATAGACAACTCAACACTCAATAAGAAACGCCCAAAATACTAAAGAATAACGCGACATAGGAGTGAAAAATGCATGTAAATCAATTAATTATAAATTTATTTTTACTATTATTTTGTTAGAATCTAATTAATGGTTAATTAGATTAATTTTAATTCATTTATAATATGTGAAGTATGATTAATTTTAATTAGTTAGATTAATTTGTTAGATTAAAATTTATTTTTACTATTATTTGGTTAATTAGAATCTAATTAATGTTTGTTAGAGTTTGATTAATTTTAAATTAAAGTTTGATTAATTATAAAGCATGATTAATTTTAAGTATGAATTTGTTAGAGATTTATTTATGTTAGATAATTTTATTAAATTAAGTATGATTAATTGAATTTTAAGTATGCTAGTATGTGTTTTATCATGAAATGATATGTTATTATATATTGTGGGATAGATTTAATCAATTTCTTAAAGATCTTCTCCCTTTAAGATAGAAATTGATTATTTCTTGAGGATCTTCTCCCAACAAATGATTGTTTTAAATTTAATTACTTTGCTTTTTATTGCTTTATATGTATTGTATTATTGCTTCGACAATGGGGGGTCGGGTAGACCTAGTATAGGCTTAGTAAATTAGGACCACTATGGTCACTATAGCTGCTGGTAAAGTCGAGCACTTGGTAGTTAGGATAGTGGGGTTATGCTGTCGAAATTTTGTTTGATTCAAGTAATTTATGATGTTTTATTTATTTTTTTCAATTAGAATTTACAAGAATGGGTGATAATCGTCTGTAGATGTATGTGAGATACAATGATCGTTCTGCATTTGAAACGAGACTTGAGAGTTTCCTTGAGTATGCGATAAATCAAACGGCGTACACAGATGGAGTAGGTAACATTAGGTGCCCGTGTAAGTAGTGTAACAATGAAGCCTTTTTATATGTACCTAAAGTCAGAGAACATGTTATTAGGCGTGGATTTGTCCACAATTACACAACCTGAGTTTATCACGGGGAAGCACTGATGTATATGCCGATTGAACATGTTGGATCTAGTAATTACCAAGTAATGGATGAGGATGATGGGTCATACAATAACTACGAAAGGATGGTGCATGATCATGCTGGACCTAGTAATTACCAAGGTCTTTCAAATCTGGAGGAGCCGCCCAATCCTGATGCTCAACAGATTTATGACATGTTGAACGCATCCGATAATCCATTGTACCCATCCTGTGACACTTACTCACAGTTATCCTGGATAACTCAATTCATGAGCATAAAGGCTGAAAGCCACATGTCAGAGAGAACTTACAATCAGTTGTCTTCTGACTCAACTGGAAACACCTCTAAGTTGACTTGCAATAGAACAAGGACATCCTAGTGATGGTAAGTTGACCCAGTGTCATCTCTCAAGGAAAGTCTTTAAGGGCTTTTAGTAGTATCGTAGGAAAAAGCAATAAAAGAAAGCAGTAAAGAGTTGGATTATTAAACTAAAACTTAGAATTAAAAACTTAAGCAAAAACCGAACTTAAAATTAAGCTAGGCAAATTAAACTATTAAACCCTAGGCAAAATTTTAAAGAACTTAAATTAAACCTACTTATGAAATTAAATACTTGTAAATCTAAAGACTTCTAATCTAGGCGTAAAACTAAGTGCATAATTTAAATTGCAGAATTAAAAAGAAAGCATAAACATAAACGAAAAGCATAAACATGATTAAACAAAATAAATTGAATTGAAATACGAAATACCGTAAACGTCTTGAACGTGTAATTGTGTCACGCAATCACAATCCAAGAATAAAAGCTAAACAAAACTAAATTGAAACTAACTAAAAAAATAATAAAATTCGAAACTATGAAAGCACTAAGAAAGCAAGTAAAATCCTAAGTTTTCGGCTGCCAAGGGAAGATCTCAAAGGCGTCCAAAAATTAGGGCAAAGTGTGATATTTTACAATGAAAAGTATGGCCCTATTTATAGACTTCAAATCCCTCTAGATCACCATGGAAGTTGCCATGCAAAGTAGAATTCTAAAGGCAATAGAATCGTGCAAGATAAGGCAACTCTCCAGCTGTGACGCGCGCTCTGGAAATAATCTCCACCCTGGCGTTTTCGATTCCTCTGGCCTGGAGATTGACTTCGCTGCTCTGGCGATGACTTCGCTGCACTGGCTATTGATTTCTCTGCTCTGGCATATGACTTCTCTGGCTTGTGATTCCTCTGGCTATTGGATTTCTCTGGCGATTGGATTTCTCTGCAGCGCGGGGCTTCGCTTCTCTGACGCGCCAGAGTATGCATAAAAACGTAATTCTTAGCCCAAACTTCTCCAACATTTGCACTCTTTATCTCGAAATCCTAAATCTCCTGCAAAGCATAAAATACACCATAAAACGCACCAATTTCCAGAAGATTATCTTAAAATAAAGCTCATGAAAGCCCCTAAAATTAGAACAATTAGGCATAAATCATCTTCGATGTTTCAAAATGTATTATCGAAGAATAACAACTGTCCAGAAGACTTCTATAGTACGAAGAGAAATCTGCGCGGTTTGGGTTTACCGATAGAGAAGATCGATTGTTGTGTTAATAATTGCATGTTATATTGGGGAAATGATAGTGAGTTGCACAACTGTAACTTCTGTGGCGAGTCACGATATAAGAAGATACGGCGTGCATCTGGAAGATTGCGAAAGAAACACGTTCCCGCTAAACAGATGCACTACTTTCTTTTGACGCCCCCACTGCAGAGGTTATTTGCATCTGCAGCAACAACCAAGAATATGCGTTGGCATGCGACTTCAACAGACGATGGGGTTATGCGCCACCCGGCAGACTCTCCGACTTGGAAACACTTGAATTTAGTTTATCTAGAATTCGCTCAGGAGACCAGAAATGTGAGATTAGGCCTCTCTACAGATGATTTTGCCCCCTTTGCACAATCAGGACGTCAATATTCATCTTGGCCGGTAATTGTCACACTATATAACTTGCCTCCATGGTTGTGCATGAAAGAACAATTCATGTTCCTCACAGCTCTCGTGCCTGGGCCATCTAATCTAAAGATGAAGTTGGACGTATTCTTGCAGCCACTGATACAAGAGTTGAAATATTTGTGGGACGTAGGCGTGAACACTTACAACGTATCTGTGAAGTAAAATTTCCACATGCGGGCAACTCTTATATGGACTATCAGTGATTTTCCAGCGTACGCTATGTTGTCTGGGTGGGGTACAGCTGGGAGATCAGCATGTCCACACTGTATGGAGAATACAGAAGCATTTACTCTACCGAAGAGTAGAAAACAATCGTGGTTTGACAATCATCGGAAGTTCTTACCTCATAACCATATGTTTAGAAGAAATAGAACTTCATTCTTGAAGAATAAGACTTGCAATATGGATCCACCAGAACAGAGATCGGGAACAGAAATCTTGAATCAAATAGAGCAGTTGGGCTTCGTGAAGGTTACAGAAGACTTTGATGGCAGAAACGCTCAACTCGCAAAATATCAAAACATTGGGTGGAAGAAGAAAAACATATTTTGGGATCTTCCCTATTGGAAGGATCTTTTGATTCGACATAATTTGGATGTCATGCATATTAAAAAAAATGTGTTTGATAACGTGTTCAACACTGTCCTCAATGTGAAGGGAAAGACAAAAGATACAGAAAAGTCGAGAGAAAAATTGAACATCTTCTGTCGACGGCCTGAATTGAAGAAACTGGATGGAGCCCGACAGTATCCAAAAGCATGTTACACGCTTGAAAGGGATGAGAAGAAGATTTTACTTCAATGGATCAAGAGTCTTAAGTTTCCCGATGGGTACGTGTCAAATATTAGCAGATGCGTTGATTTGAACAACCTGAAGATGCACTACATGAAAAGTCACGACTGTCACGTGTTCATGCAAATACTACTACTTGTTGCCTTTAAAGAACTTCTTCTTAAGAACGTTTGGGAGACAATTACAGAGTTAAGTTTCTTCTTCAGAGAATTAACACCCCGCAACATCTCAATACATGATATGGGAATACTAAGTGAGAAGATAGTTGTTACTCTATGCAAACTTGAGCGTATCTTCCTACCGAGTTTCTTTGACTCAATGGAGCACCTACCTGTTCATTTGGCAGATGAAGCACGACTTGCCGGTCCAGTGCAGTATCAGTGGATGTATCATTTTGAACAATATTTGGGGACATTGAAAAATCATATAAAAAATAAAGCCAAGTTTGAGGGATCCATCAGCAATGCATATATACTAGAAGAAATGTCAACCTTCTCTTCGTATTACTTTGAAGATCATGTGACTACAAAGTGGAGAAATTTGCCTCGCAATATTGATGAGCCTGTTGCCGAGAATGATGATCCTAATGTACTCTTAATATTCAAACCAGTTGGACGTCCGATTGGCCGAATGACAAAGAGATACATGGAGCCAAAAGAATACATTGTTGCGCACATGTATATTTTGAGCAACTATGCGGAGGTTACATACACATATATCAAGTGAGTATTCTCGTTCAATTTATGTATATTTTCAGCATCGTACATAGGTAGTAACATATAACTTTTTCTTTGTATCCCAGGATCTTCGAGGAAGAAATGCGATATGCAAATCCTTCAATCACCGGAGCAGAGTTAGAGGTTGCATATGATAACAATTTTCTTGTGTGGTTTAGCCATTATGTAAGATGCGACTTACTTATGTTAAATATACATTTACTTAACTAAAATTGGTGTGCAAACTTAAATTATTGCGTGTAACAGGTGAGTCGTCCTTCTAACGACGATTTGAACTTGTATATTAAGTCGCTTGCAGCTGGGCCCTTAAATGAGATTAAAACATACTCCGGATATTTTTTGAATGGCTATAGATTTCACACGACTGATCGTGATAGAGACAATGCGACTGTGAACAGTGGCGTTTGCATTAAAGGCTCGGTCTATGACAGAGATGTGCTAGATTTTTATGGGTGTCTGCAAGAGGTTTGCGTGATGGAGTATCCGGGGTATCCAATTAAGAAGACAGTCTTGTTCAAATGTGAATGGTTTGACTTGTCGGCTCAGGGAACTTCTATTGATACAGACTTCAAGCTGATTTCAGTGAACCATACAAGAAGATATAAGAAGTATGATCCCTTTGTTTTAGCGAGTCAGGCAGTTCAAGTGTTTTACTGCCCCTATCCCAGTACGAACCAATCAAAGAAAAACTGGTGGTCAACATGCAAGGTCAACGCAAGATCAAAGGTTCAAGTCTCTACTGCCGCATCTAACTCAACATTAGATCAACCGTTCCAACAAGAGGTTGTTACTATTATATCTACCCACACAACTGTAGACATTGACCAGCCACTTCTTGTTCATCCCCTCGGTGGAATTGTTGACATTGAAGATGACAATGAACTAGAAGACGACGATCAACCGTTGACATCTGATGACGACAGTAGTGATGATGGCAGTAGTGATGGTTAGGAAACATATTGGTGATAGGAATAATTGTATTTGTTTGTTTGGAATATTTGGCAATGTATATATGTTCATTTGTTTGGAATATTTGACAATGTATTTGTTTGTTTGGTTGGTATATAGTGGGGTTATATTGTCAAAATTTCGTTTGATTCAAGTAATTTATGGTATTTTATTTGTGTCAATGCTTATCTAAATCAATTTGAAATAAGTAACATGTCTACTCGTAGGGGGTTCTTAGGGTTTGGTCGATCTGCACAGCATGAGCAGACTGATGACTCCAGTGCAGGGTCCGGCCCGCACATTTCTGCGACTCCTGAGACTCTCCAGGCCTCTAGTAGTTCAAGGGCTAGAAGGCCCAGAGGCCCATCAGCTGCCGAGATCAGTGCCAGCTCGACTAGGGACGCTGAGAAGATTGTCTTTCAGATGATGCCTATGTTAGCATGTAAGATGAGCGAGGGCAGTTCTGTACACGAGCATGTCATGCACATGATAAATCTCTTTGATAGGCTCGAGTTACTCGGAGGAGGTATCGAAGGAGATGTCAAAGTCGATATCATCCTGAATACTCCCCCCAAGACTTTTGAGAACGTCCGTCTTAATGCCATTATGAGCAAGGCCAACTATACTCTTAATGAGTAATTGAATGCTCTAGTTATGGCAGAGGGAGTCTTGGGCAAAGGGAAAGAGGTACTTGTCGCTGCCAAGGGATTTGCTTATTCGTCGAAAGGCGGGAAAAAGAAGTGGAAAGGTCCGAAGGGCAAGGGAGGCAAGGAAGATAGTGGGAGTAGCAAAGTGGGCGGCCCTACCGGCGGCGTGAAGAAGCCAACGGGAAAGGGAAAGTGCTTCAAGTGCGGCAAGACTGGGCACTGGAAGAAAGATTGTCCGGTGCTAAAGGCAAAGGGACAAGGTACGTCACACGTTTTAGTAACTGAGACATGTTTAGCTTCGTTTTCTACTCATTCTTGGGTAATGGATACGGGGGCAACTGACCATATTTGTTACACCTTGCAGGGCTTCATCCCGACAAGGGAGCTGGAAAGTGATGAAATAACCATCTCCATGGGTAATGCGTCGAAGGTCGCAGCTGTTGCAATTGAAGATTTATCTTTATGTTTTGGTGATGACATTTTAGTTTTGAGAGATATTTTATATGTGCCGGAGTTTCGGCGGAACATAATTTCTGTTTCAAAGTTATTTTTGGATGGATATTCAGTTACTTTTGATAGAGGTGTTTCTATCATGAAAAATAACATGATTATTTGTTCCAGAATTTTGAACAACTCTTTCTATACTATTACATGTCCAATTAATAATTCTGACCATGTTGCATCTACATCACAAATTTGTCCAAATCCAAATAAAAGGAAATACTTTTCTCATGAACAATATACACATGATTGGCACCTAAGGTCAGGCCACATCAATCTAAACATGATCCAAAGGCTCGTGTCAAATGGAATTTTAAAAGATTTTCAAGCTGTTCCATTTAGAACCTGCGAATCCTGTATAGAAGGAAAGATGACGGCAAGACCTTTTAAAGCAAAGGGGAATAGGGCCTCACATGTGTTAGAATTGATTCACTCTGACTTGTGTGGACCGATATCCACAAAAGCTCGTGGAGGGTATGAGTATTTCGTCACTTTCATTGACGATTACTCAAGATATGGGTATATTTACTTACTTCAACACAAGTCTGAATGCTTTGAGAAATTCAAAGAATTCAAGGCGGAAGTGGAGAAGAGATTGGGTAAATCTATCAAGTCATTGATGTCTGATCGCGGTGGCGAATACCTTGGAAACGAGTTTAAGCAATACTTGTCAGATTTTGGGATCACATCCCAATTGAATGCACCGGGTACTCCCCAACAGAATGGTGTAGCGGAGAGAAGAAGTAGAACTCTTTTGGAAATGGTACGATCAATGATGAGTTATGCATCGTTGCCTATTTCGTTTTGGGGATATGCCTTGGAAACAACGGCTTACTTGCTGAATCTAGTACCGTCCAAGTCTGTGCCTAAGACTCCTACCGAATTATGGTTAGGGCGAAAGCCCAGCTTGCATCATATAAAGGTATGGGGTTGTCCTGCATACGTGCTTGACAAAGAGGCAAAGAAATTGGAGCCTAGATGAGAAGTAATGCTGTTTGTAGGATACCCAAGGGAAACGAAAGGTGGTTATTTCTATAATCCTAAGGATCAGAAAGTGGTTGTTAGCACCAATGCACGATTCTTGGAACATGATTATATAGATAAACACAAGTCTAAGTCCGAGATTGTCCTTCAAGAAATCGAAGTCAATGGACAGGCGATTCCATCACCCCAGCCAAGTGTGCAAGTGAATGCACCACAGGACACTGCACAAACCATTGTCACAGCTGTACCACCACCGCTTCATCGTAGTGGGAGGGTTATCGTCCAACCCGATCGATTTATGTTCTTGGGAGAATCTTTGGATCTTCTCCCTATTAATGAACAAAAGGATATCGACCCTGACAACTTTAGACAAGCGATGGAAGATTTAGATGCAGATTCTTGGTACGACGCCATGGTTTCTGAAATAGAATCCATGACTGCTATGGATGTATACGAGAAAACTGAATTACCAGATGGCTTCTTGGCCATAGGTAGTAGGTGGGTATACAAGAGAAAAAGAGATTCGGATGGCGAAGTCGCGGCTTTTAAAGCTAGACTGGTGGCGAAAGGCTATACCCAGGAACATGGTATAGACTATGATGAAACCTTTTCGCCGGTTGCCATGCTTAAGTCCATCCGAATACTCCTTGCCATAGCAACCCACATGAACCTTGAGGTTTGGCAAATGGATGTCAAGACCGCTTTCTTAAACGGTTTCCTTGAAGAAAGAAGGGACATCTATATGCAGCAACCCGAAGGGTTTGTGAAGAAGGGCGAAGAACATCTTGTGTGGAAGCTAAAGAAGTCCATTTATGGACTTAAGCAAGCTTCGAGGTCATGGAACAAACGTTTTGACGAGGTCATCAAATCCTATGAATTTACTCGTTGCGAGAACGAAAGTTGTGTGTACCATTTAGATGCCAATGGTGACGTGGTTTTCCTTGCACTTTATGTAGATGATATCCTCTTCATTGGCAACAATGTGGCACTATTATCGGACATAAAGAAGTGGTTATCCGAACAGTTTCAAATGAAGGACTTAGGAGATGCAGCGTACATCCTAGGGATCAAGGTTGTTCGTGATCGCCAGAAAAGGATGTTGAGATTATCTCAAGCGTCCTACATTGATATTGTGATTACTCGTTTTAGCATGCAAACTGCCAAGAAAGGGTTGCTACCTTTCAGACATGGCATTCCTCTGTCTAAGGACATGTGTCCTAAGACGCCTAGTGAGGTTGAGGAAATGAGGAAGGTACCATATGCTTCCGCTGTAGGTAGCTTCATGTATGCGATGCTTTGCACGAGACCTGATATTTGCTATGTCGTTGGCATGGTTGCGAGATATCAGTCAAACCCTGGACCAGGACACTGGACTGCGGTAAAGCATATTCTCAAGTACCTGAAAAGGACTCGAGACTATAGGCTAGTTTACCAGTCAGACAGTCTAACTCCTTTGGGTTATACCGATTCGGATTTCCAGGCTGACCAGGATGAGAAGAGATCTACCTCTGGTTATGTGTTTACCTTGGGAGGTGGAGCCGTATCATGGCGGAGTGCAAAGTAGAAGTGCATTGCAGACTCCACCATGGAAGCCGAGTATGTAGCTGCTTCTGAAGCTGCTAAAGAGGCTGTATGGTTGCGAAACTACCTCTTGGATCTAGGAGTGGTACCTAATTTGCCTAAGAGTATCATAATTTATTGTGATAACTCGGGTGCAGTGGCAAATTCTAAGGAACCCAGGACCCACAAGGCGACCAAACACATAGAGAGAAAATACCACATTATACGAGAAATCGTACACAGAGGAGATGTGCTGGTTGAGAAGAACAATACCTTGGAGAACTTAGCTGATCCTTTCACAAAGAGTTTACCGCAGAAGGCCTACGAGAAGCATGCTCGAAGGATGGGATTGCGGTTGATGCCACCCACTTAGAAAACTTTCAGTATAAGTGGGAGAAGTGATAGTGTTGTAATAGCTAATATTTAGACACATTGTATACTAAAAGTTTGCTTTAGTATAAGTGGGAGATTGTTGGATTTGTATACTGAAAGCAAGAACGTTTTATGCTTGTATACAATGATTCCTGTGTTCACTATTTAATCTCCTATCTGATTGTGTTCATGATTGCATATGTATGTCCTTTGTCTCTATACAAGTAGATTATATGGTGTGTTGTAGATCACAGAAGACCATATAATTGGAATAACCTTAAGAGATATAAAATGATCACAGCCGAGATGACTCTAGGATGAGTCGTTGGTTTAGGCTGCAGTATAGATGGAAGGAGTTTGTCTTGACTACTTGTCTATACTGGTACATCATAACGTATTGATAGGATCACAGTGAGATGTATTCTTCTATCTGACATAAGTGAAGAATCAAGATCTCGGTGACTTAATAGAATCTTAATATTAATAAGATTTCAAATATATATGTTGATTCGTGTATCACTTTGACTTACTATGGGTGAGAGTTATATATTAACTTGAGTACTCTGTATCTTGGGTGATAGCGGTCAATATATGATATTTGGTTATCTATATTAGTACCCGTATCCGGTATAGGAAAATGACATCCCCTTAAGGAGCTCAATAAGGTTTATTGCGTTAAACCCTGCAGGTTGATTAAGTTCAGACGCAATAATAAGGTTTGAGTGATACTGCTTAAGGATTACAAAGAGATTAATTAATTTAAGCTGTCAGAGCTCTAATTAATTAATGGATGTCAGATATTTTAAATACGAAGATTTAATAAGTCTAAATACAAGCCCCGACTCATCATCGGCAATAAAGAGGTAAGTCAGTATTGATTCTCTAGTGGAATGAATTAATACTTATGAATTAATTATGATCTGGGCTGATCATAGAAATTAATTCATTAGAGGCCCATCTTTATTCCTTGTATCTGGTCCCTGGACTGGCCCAAAGTCTCATGTGCCCTAGTAGGAGTTAAATTTCGCCCATCACAGTTATGGAAGCCCTAGGACTGTATTTTGTCTATAAATACAATTGTCTGTTCTCAGAATAAGATATACACAATATTAGGGTTTTAGAGAGCAGCAAAGGGGTGCCAACTTGAGAAGGCCGATTTTTCTCCTTGGGAATTCTCACAGCTCGTTGTCCATCCAACGGTGGGAGTTGAGCGGGATACAGTTCAGAAGGTCATAACTGGAGTCTTTCAATTCAGTCATTGACAGCCTTTGCATACAATTTACAAGTAAGTGTTTCTAACTCCAATGTGCAGAACTTAAATTCATAGGAGCATGTTAGGAATTAATCGTTGTATGGTGAATTAAGATATCCGAGAAACGATCCTATTGGGGCTAAAATCCTTCAGCCTAATGGGTAAGTATTTTAATTTAAATTATTATTTTTCGTATAACAAATAATTCCTTAAATTACTTTTACACAATGCTTTGATGGAGCCAGTGAGTCTGGCCAAAGCCTGCACTAAAGCATTTAAAAGGGTTGATAACCCAGGCGGGTACACTTGGAGGTTGACTCCCCCGGGGATGAAGGATTCGTACTTTGAGAAATTACGGGTATAATTAAATTTATAGTACATATAAATTTATCATGATCTATTGTTAAATGTTATATATTAAATTAACTATTTCTTTCAACAGAAAGAGTTTGCTTGGTCGCCTGAGGAAGAGTCTGAGGTAAGGGCGATGTGGGAGCACAAAGCCAGCAAGAGGTACAGTGACATGATGAGCGACCACAAGAGGAAGCTCAGGGCTAGTATCGATGCATGTTTGCTGATGGATAGACCCCTCTGGATGTCTACCGAATTCTGGACGGGACTCCAGGCATACTGGGACCAGGAGGCTGTTCAGGCCATTTCCCAGCGAGCACATGCGAACTGGATGTCTGAGCCCGATGGACCCGGTACAGGGATCAACAGGCACGTGGGAGGGTCTCAGTCCACTCGTATTCTACAGCAGAGTCTGGTTAGTAATTATCAAATAAATTCATAAGTAATATATATATATATATATATATAATATCGCAAATAATAACTTATTTATCTTATATGCATGCATGAACATAGCTTGGAGACTGGACTCCCCCAACTGCACAGAACTATAGCACCTTCCTCCGCCTCCACATGCGCGAGGATGGAACTTTTCTGTCAGCGAGGGATGAAAGACTAGATGTAAGCGTTTAAAGTTTAATCAAATATTAGTAATACATAGTGAAATGTATTTATTTTCTAACAATTATGCATTGTTATGTCTGAATTGGCGGAGATTCGTCGCATTGTTGTTGAGACTGGACGAGAGAACCGGCTGGATGAGATCTACTTGGAGGTCGTACAGCCCGATAGGTCCCGGCTCTACGGCACTGGAAGTGCCGGTCGGATCCAGGTTAATAGGGAGTCTACTCACAGCACAGGCACTTCCGCGATGTCTCAGCAGCTGTATGAGACACGGATCTCCACGCTGGAGGAGCGCCTTCAGGCCGAACAAGCAGCATTTGAGGCCAAACGAGCAGCACGTGAGGCCCTTGAGCAGCGTATGGCTCAATTCGAGGAGTTCATGAGGCGGTCGGGTCAGCTACCTTGAGCAGCACTTCTACGTATTTTTATTTGGTTGAACTATTTAATTCATGTTTTGGAACATAATTACACTCGCACCTTCTTTTTACATTTATGTTTTCTTGAACTATTTATTTCATATTTTCAAACAACATTGCACTTACTTCGTAACAAAGTAATAAATAAATATTTTTTCGACATAAAAATAAGGACGTATGGAAATAAATTCAAAATACATTACAATTAACAAATTAAAATATTTAAGGGGTATAAACTATATTGATAAAAAAAATATTAATAAATAAATATTTCTTCGACATAAAAATAAGGACGTATGGAAATAAATTCAAAATACATTACAATTATCAAATTAAAATACGTATAGTGTATAAACTAGATTGATAAAAAAAATAAAAAAATAAATTAATAATAAATATTTTTACGACATAAAAATAAGGACGAAAACGAGCCTGATCCGTAATTAACAACATCTCATGGATATCATCTCAACATATTCTAAGGTTATGAATATATGATATTGTATATTGAAGTATACTTTAAATGAATTAATAGGTACTAGATATATCAATAATACGAGTGTTCTGTACTGGTGACCATTCGAAAGGAACTTCAAAGTTAAGCGTGTTTGACTTAGAGCACAACTAAGATGGGTGACCGACTAGGAAGTTCGTCTAACTTATGCAATACAGTATAAATATGTAAATAAATTGTGGGTATAAATAAATAAATAAATAAATAAAACAAAAAAATAAATTTTAAAAAAAAATACCAGCGGCAAACAACCGCAGCGGGTATTCGGGTACCCGCAGCATGTAGGCGGGACGGGTGAGGGTGGGGGTTTCAGATGATTTTGTCCCGCGGGTACCCGCATTTCGCGGGTAGGGTACTCGCGGGTACCCGAATTTACACCCCTAATCTCTGCATATTAAAACCTCCAAACCAGGAACTGAAATACCTAATGGTGGCTCTAAATTAAAGACAACACAGATTCTGAATCATAACCAACAACATAATTCAAGAACCTCCACAAATAGGAATTCA
Source organism: Salvia miltiorrhiza (assembly GCF_028751815.1). Taxonomy (NCBI): domain Eukaryota; kingdom Viridiplantae; phylum Streptophyta; class Magnoliopsida; order Lamiales; family Lamiaceae; genus Salvia; species Salvia miltiorrhiza. Next base: position 27,636,998 of record NC_080390.1, read on the forward strand.
AGAACCTTCACATATAGGCATTCCATTCCTAGTGATTGCTACAAATAGGACAGAGAAGTTGCAGTCTCGAATTTTTTTTGTAACAAAAATAACATAAATCATCAAGCAAAACATCATTGACTCAATCGATCTCTGCATATTAGAACCTCCAAACCAGGAATGTAAATTATACAATTAGCCCACCACAGAAGGATAAAACGAAGGCATCACCGCCATAAACCGTATATCAATTCCACAATTAGCCCACCATAGGAAGAGAAAACAAAGGCATCACCAGTCATAAACCGTAAATCAAATCCACAATCAGCCCACCGCAGAAAGAGAAAACCGAGGCATCACCGGCCTAAGCAAAGTCAAAAAATAAAAATATAACACAATCACATGCTAAATAAGGGTCAAGATGCCATGAAACCAAATCCCAAGCAATTTCAGATATCTTATTCTTTTTTCATTGCTCTAGCATTCAAAGTTGTTTGACCGACATTCTTGATCGTCGATGAAGCTATCCATGGCCAGATCTACGGTCGTGAGAGGCATTTTCGGCACCACCGTGTTTGGCTCGAAGGCCCACAAAAATAGTTGTATGGAATCGGTGTGGGTCGCCGTCAACGGACGTGAATAAGTGGGAAGAGATTCCGTCTCAGTCGTGAGAGGCATTTCGGGCACCACTGTATCCGGCTCCAAGGCCCACAAAAATATGGGTATGGATTCGGTGTGGGTCGCCGTCAACACCCATGAATAAGTCGGTATAGATTCAGTCTCAGGCTGCGAATCATAGAAATGTATTGAGTCACAAGGATGAATCAATCAGTGACTTAGAGAGATTATTGACAGACATCATGAGTGAAGGAGAAAAAATGATTCAAGCAACTAGGGTTTGTGTGTTGTTCAAAAAGGTTATGTAGATGTTAAGAATGGATAGGTTGGGTAGATTAGAAGGCCGATTAAAGCTTTAGATTAATGAGCCAACTTAATTAATTAAGTTGGGTTAGTGATTTAAGTTGTGGGCCAACCTGGTAAAATAGGGTAATTACATTAAAATAGTAAGGCTTTTTTAGAAAATTGTGTTGGGAATAGTGTTTAAAATGGAATGGGAACATTTTTTGTAGACGTACTACAACGGCGAAAAGGGAACATTGATAGTGAACGGAGGGAGTATTAAAGAAAATGAATGGATATAAAATATAGAGAAGATGAAAATTGAGTACTATGGGTAGTTCTGCAATGCCTCTTAAAATTATGGACCTCAATTAAATAAGAAGAAACTTCTAAGGTCAAATTAGAACATCCGAAAATTTGGGGACACCAAGACCAATTTCACACAATTAACGGAGTTCATCCCTTCCTTGTTTGGAAGTTTTCCTTTTTGATAGAAAGGAATAAAAGAAAAGGAAAGAAATACTCCATGTAGCAAGGAAGGACCGTTTAGCAAAAAATCGAGACAAGTTAGGCTCCATAATCCGTCCTCAAATTCGCCAATGCAGATCAATTCCCACTCCAAAAACCCTTGCTAGAATTTTTTTTCTTCAACATTGAGAATCTATTTCAGAAATGTATGCAGACGACATGGAGCAGCTGATTTAGGATTTTATGGCCAATATTCACACGTTGGTGCCCAGTGTAAATAACATATACTTCTACAGTGAAACTGGAAACAAGTTCTGCTGTTACAATGCGGGCGATACTCTAACTTGGCGGCGGAACTACGACGCGAAGAAGAAATGCAGCGGTTGTGATTTTCACAGTGGCTGCGGAGCTAGGGATCCGGCGGTTGGCCGCTCATGGAGATTGTGTGCTGCCACGGACCTTCGTGTCGTTCAGGATAGTCCTAATAAAAGTATCAATGCTCCGAATCAGGTTCCGCTTATTGAAATCCCCGTCACTTGCTACCAGGTTAATGCAGTCTTATTTTGTTGAAATTTGTAATGTCGTTTATATAATCTTTTTCTCTTGTGGATCGTAACTTGATTGGGTTATACAGTTGTTTTAGATTAATTGGCAATTATACTTGCTGGAAAATGTAGTTAAAAGGGGACACGTGAAATTTTGAAGCGATACTAAATGACTGAAAATGGCTAGAACTAACCTCAAGAGCTAAGTTACTGAGTGCCATAGATAGTTTCAGTTCACTTACGGTAAATATTATATTAGCTCGTCCTTGTTTTACGGGCACAGGAATGTCAGATTGCAATATTATAAAGTCCTTGTGATATTTCTCATTTAGCTCTGAACACCTTAAGAATATTTGTGTAAATAATGATCAGAATCAACTTGATACGGGCTTATCCCATCTCATTTCTGGTCCTTTGGTCTAGTGGGAGCTTTTTAGAGCAGTAGGATGTGTCATATTATGCGGCTAAGTTTCCGAAACTGCCTGCATTATAACACATGGTCTCATTTCTTGAGGGAAACATATAATTTACGTCACTACTAATTAAGGATTTAATCTCTACCTCAGTTCTTGATTTTTGGTGATATGTGATTTCAGCTTATTGGGGTTCATGATCAAGCAGAGAAAGATGAAATTGTTAAGTCAGTGATGCATCTAAAAAATGCAGAGATTGAAGAGGGATACACCAAGGATGCTGTTTTGTCTCGCCGGGTCTGGATCCTATGTTCTTTACGCACTCTTTCCTATTGATTCATTCCCTTCTCATGCCTGGTGGACGTAATATGATGAGTAACTTATTCATCTATGCTCTACCTTTTCCCCAGCAAGTTGTCCCTGATTTCTGTATTGCTCATATACTTGTGTTCTTTGCTCAGGATGTTTTGATGGATGTAAGAGACAAACTCCTTTTTGAACCAGAATATGCTGGAAATTTCAAAGAGAAGCAGCCGCCTAAATCTTCTCTCAAGATTCCCTGGACTTGGTTGCCTGGTGCTTTATGCCTTCTTCAGGAGGTAAGCCTGGTCATTCACTTAGATATTGATCTTTCCAATCTGCAGTACATAATGTAGCAAGTGTGATTTTAACCTTGCTAAAATACCAGCAGTATAATCTATTGTTTGCTGGCCCTACATATCTGCAAAAGGAGAATATAGTGTGGAAAGGTCTTCCATATAATCTAGAGTTAATGTCATTCTATTGGATTAATATAGGTCGGTGAAGAGAAGCTTGTGCTAGAAATTGGGCGAAGAGCTCTGCAGCATCCTGAATCAAAGCCATTTGTTCACGATTTGCTTCTATCTATGGCCCTAGCAGAGGTAAGAGAAAAAGGAAAGAGGTTAGAACCGCATCAATTTTTACCTGGCACTTTTGTTATGTTTCACCTTCTTATTATAGGTGCTTTCTTGAAGTGTGCAATTGCCAAAGTTGGATTTGAGAAGAACAATATATCTCAAGGATTTGAAGCTCTTGCCCGTGCTCAGTGTCTTCTGAGGAGCAAGATATCTCTCGGGAAGATGATGTTGTTGTCTCAGGTAACCACCAGTTTTATTGTGGGCTTTGACCCCGGATTTTCTTTTGTAAGGTTCTTCCCTGGTTAAACAAACAACAAATATACCAATCCTATTATTAAAGACAATTTGCTGCTTAATTTACTCAAGTCTTATTGCTTTTAGATAGAAGAATCATTGGAGGAGCTTGCTCCTGCTTGCACATTGGATCTTTTGGGCATGCCCCATACGCCTGAAAATGCAGAGCGAAGAATTGGAGCAATTGCAGCTTTGCGTGAATTGTTGAGACAAGGCCTGGATGTTGAAACTTCATGTCAAGTTCAAGACTGGGCTTGTTTTCTGAATCAAGCACTCAAAAAGCTATTGGCTACAGAAATAGTGGAACTCGTTCCATGGGATAGCTTAGCTATTATCAGAAAGAACAAAAAGTCACTTGAGGCACAGAATCAAAGGGTTGTCATTGATTTCAGTAGCTTCTACGTAGTTATGTTAGCTCATATTGCCCTTGGAGTTTCAAGCAAACAAATAGATCTGGTAGTTATCTTTTTCTGATACAATATCAATCATGTCTGACTTCCACTTAATAGATGATGCTCTATGCCTTTGATTCTACATTTTCTTCATTCTCACTCTTACATTACTTGTGAATGTAAGGTCATTCCATGCTTTATAGGATATATAGGGTCGTGGAAGAGGTCTATTTTTCGTTGTTTTCAAGTGATTATAACTTCTCCATTGTTTTTCCTTTTTTGTAGATTAACAAAGCAAGGTCAATTTGTGAGTGCTTAATAGCTTCAGAAGGCATTGACTTGAAATTTGAGGAGGCCTTTTGTGCTTTCCTTCTTGGGCAGGTACATCTTTATGCTCCTTTCCTTCTTCATTGTTGCATTTTATCAATTTATCCATTTTTTTTACCAGTGGTTAGAAAATCTTAGATATTGAATTTTCCAGGGTGATGAAGCTACAGCTATTGAAAGGTTAAGACAGCTCGAACTGAATTCTGCTCCTAGTTCTCAGAAATCACTGCAAATGAAAGAAACTAAAGAAGTTTCAAGTGCCAATAAACCATTGGTAGATTTCTCTGTTATTTAAACTTCTAATCTATATATGTCATTCTTACAATTACAAAAGACAAGCATCAGTTTTGTAATTTTTACATGCTACTGATTGTTAGTTTTCCACAGATCTATGACCTGCTTCTAATTTAGTGAATACAATCTTTATGTTATTTTTTTTCAAAGAAAATTGGATTGTGCTGTTTCTTTATAATCATAAGTTGTTTGGTTGGATGAATTTATGCAAGATAACCCTTTAGCAAATAGTTGCCACCGTTAATCTTCCTTTTTCCTTATATCTTAACTCTGAAACACGGAAAACTTTAGCTTGTTCTGTATCCAATTTATAATTAATCATATTGATATCCACAAGTAGGTTAAGAGCCCTTCTATACAGCCTTGTTTGCAAGCAAGTTGATTCATGAATGTTGATTTTGAATTTCTTCCTGTCATTTCTGCGGAGATTGCAATCAGTTATAGAGCTTGGTATGTTTGCATGTTGTTGATTGAAGTTCTACTGTAATTTTTATGATTCTAGTAATTTTGATGCTTCTCAGAGCTTTGCATTTTGTCTTTCTAGGAAACATGGTTGAAAGATGCTGTTCTTGGCATGTTTCCAGATACTTGCGATTGTACCCCATCCTTGGTAAATGCTTTCTTCCATCTCTGAATTTGCATAATGTTTGCAAATTGCAAGTGTTCTTGCCTCTCAAATTCTAATTACCAGTTGCAATAATAGGCTGATTTTTTCATTGGAGACAAAAGAGCTTCTGGAAAAAGACAGTACAAAAGATCTTCTCCAGCATTATCCGACATAAGGCACAGATCACTTTCTGTTGCTCTTCCAATGGATCGAAGAGATGAAGAGTCAGGTTCTTTAACAGAAACTTCACGACATCTTGGGCCAGCTGTCAAGCAGCTCACTCCTCCTAACCTGCAAAGTCCACTGATAGAGGGCAAGGCCATGGCTGGAAGCAATGTTAGCACACCCTCAATTCAATTGAAGAGAACATTAGGTTCCAAGCAGGGTGGAGTGTGGACTATGTGGTTGGACTTCGGTGATGTGATTGGTAAGATGGTATATGCTGCTGCATTAGGCTGCATCTCGGTTGCCCTGTTTAAGCTAGTAAAGTCGCAACGGTTGAGACTGGGAAATGGATCTAGATGGAGGATGTATGAACAAAGAATTGCTACAAGCTCTCCTATCCTGAAAAATTCTTCTACAGATTTTAGTTTCAGACATGCGAAAACTAAGCAAAATGGTATCATGAGACAAATCCAGAAAGCCTTTTCTCTTGTTACCATGCAGTCTAGGGACCATCCAGAATCTGCAGACCTGCAAACAGCTTCTCCCTCTTCTTCGATATCATCAACATATAGGTTTCCAATGCCGGTTGATGATGCTGAGGCTCTTGTCAAACAGTGGCAAGCAATTAAAGCTGAAGCACTTGGGCCTAACCACAACATACGCGGGCTTGGTGAAATACTTGACGGACCAATGCTTGAGCAGGTGAATTTCATTTCATGATTGTAGTGAAGTAGTGTATTTCAACGCATCTAGTCTCTGTCATATGCTTCTTTCTAACTTCTGGTCAGTGGATTTGTTCTAGTGGCAAGTGTTGGCTGATACTGCCGAAGCAAGGGCATGCTATTGGAGATTTGTTTTGCTACACTTGAAAATTGTACATGCGGAGATTTTGAAAGATGGGGTTGGTGGGGAGATGGCGGACATAGAAGTACATTTGGAGGAGGCCGCTGAACTGGTGGATGAGTCCCAGCCTAAAAACCCAACTTACTACAGGTAAAAACTTGTTAATATTCTTTTCAATCTCAGGTATTTTTTACTACCTGAAAACTGAGGAAACCTAGTGGTGCTTGTCTTCCTTTGTTTCGTATGAGCTACATTACGTATGGATATGTACAGCCATCTATTAATGTCTGATCAGGTCATAACTTGGTAGAAAATCTTCAGCATTAATGTCTAATTCGGGAGAGTGACCTGATATCTTTCTGCATAAGTTCACATTCTTTCAACTATCTGTTTATGTGTGGTTTTTTTGAGTCTAATTTTAGGTAACAGCGACTATGAATTATGAAATGCTTACCATAGAAAGCATGTTTTGCTTTACCATCACAAATGATTTCCATGATTGTGATTGTGATCGAACAAAGTAGAGCATTTATTCTGTTTCCTTGTGCACCTTAGCATTTCGTAATATCAGACTTATCTGGTGCAGCCCTTATAAGATCCGTTATCTCCTGAAGCGGCAAGACAATGGATCATGGAGGTTCTATGAAGGTGATATTCTAACTCCGTCATGAACTTTGGTCGGAGCTGACTGCTGCCGTGTGTAGTTCTCATCAACAGATGCTCCTCATCCACGCCAAAGCTGACTCTGAATTTGACGGAAAACTGAGGAGCATCGACATTGTCATCGGCATTGTGCTCCCCTCCTTCCTATAAAGCTTGTGAATTTAGCAGAGCTAGTTAGGGTATTCCATTTATTTGTTCTTACATTGCCATCAGTCTTAACCAGAAGCAGCTAGTTATTATAGGAGTTTGAGGTTTGTGGCCGGGCTTGAAATTGTATCTAATTCCATTATCTATTTATTTGGTAAATTGGGCCATTATTTGCTACAGAGACCTATTTATAAGGGAAACGGATCAAATTAGGAAAAGAAGGAATGGTACATAAACCAAATTTGATGAATCATTTACGAAATAAATCCAGGTTCATACATATGCGAAATTGATCAATAATCTTGCTTATGTAGGTTTTACTTTTTATTTTTATCTGTAGTTTTAATTGATCAATTATTGCAAATTCTATTTGATAATTTATAAGTCCCCTTATTGAATTATCTTAGTTTTCAATATTATTTTCACTCTCTTTTCAATTAGGATAATTTAATTATTTCTATGTTTACGAAATATGCCCTTTCGTCTGTATCGATATCAACATTCTTAACCTTTATTATAAATATAAATATTTTTTTTTAATTTCTTATTCGTATCCAGATTTTCCCAAATAGAATAATTGAATAAAAAGATCCAAAAATTCAAACACACTAGTTAATTAATAATGTTCGAGCATGACTATGAATTAAAATGATAAGATTGATATTATTCAGCCACCCAGATTTGTCTAAAATTTATATATTCGTATTTGTTCCAAAGATAATCAAAAAAATAATTTTATTACTCGCTCTAGTCTTAAACGCGCATTGACTAACCAAACACATTTGAATTTACAATTTTTTTTAATAATAATTGGATATTCGTCACAATAATAACTTGATCGTCATAAATTAAATATTAATAATAAATAAAAAAATAAGAAAAAAATAAAAAATAAAGTGTAGACATGTCGATTAATGTTCATATCTGTTTAAGAAATGAGTTTGGTACACATGCTCATCCAAAACCACCCGTATAATAATATCCGCTAATTTCTCAAACCCATTTAGATCTATAAGATAGACTAATTAATTCAGCATTAATTGTTACAATATTTTATTATATGTCTCAATAAAACTCAAGCATTACAGAGTAAGCATTAATAATACATAGTATACATATTCATTAACTAATCTTTCTTATCTAAAACTCGCATAGTAATACCCTCTTGCTTCCCGAATTCATTTGAATTTATTAAAATAAGTTGTTATATGATTGATTATATGTCTCAATAAGATTCTAGTATTACTTCGCTTCCTCATTAGTGAAAGAGGAGGGTTTAGGACCACTGTTCGATAAGGCGAACAGTTTACGAACAACTTTGGAGACATTGATTGGTACTTCTTCTTGCACTTCGAAGTCCGAAGAGGCAAAGACATGAACTTTGGTGAAAAGTTCATCAGAGTCGTTATAGTGCAGTTCTTGGTAGAACTGTTTGATCGGAGAAGTCAGAAGGTATGGTGCTTCTTTGATGACTAAGGAAAGCCATTGGTGCCTTGACATAATTTCTTTGGCCTCTATGTACCCTGGTTTTGATTGGAAGGAGGGTACATCCAATGAATGTTCATATCGCACTTCCTTGTTGCTGTAATCTATTGTTTTCTTTGAATATGATTTCGCCATATCTGTGATTCTGAAAGAACAAAAGATTTGAGCAGAAATTCTCACAATGGATTGTTGTGGAATGAATGATTAGTTTACATGTAAGAGAGAGAAGAGAAAATGATCAGGCGTGGATGAGAGATAGACAAATGATGATGTGTGATCGTGGGAGATGAACAATTACTTAGGACTTTGAAAAGACACCGACAGTTTGAAATCCGCGCGCCAATGTGTATTTAATGAAATTTGAGATCCGCATTAAATGCCCGTCAGTGAAATTCCTTAAAATAAGAGATTTATGCGATATAGAGTATTTTGTTTAAACTTTAGAAATGAATGAACTGAATAAATTTTACTAAAGGCGGGACAAATTAAAGCATTTTTAAACCCAATTTAAAAGACTTGTCCAGCAAGAATGTTTCAATCTTAGTTCCCAACAATCAGTTAAGGCTTCAAACATTTCTCATCAGTTAGACAAAAGAATTTTTAAACATAAATGTTAATAACTGATTTAACTGATAAACTCTTGTTTAATGTATAAATTTGAGTTACTCACTAATCGACTGATCATCGTAGTCAGTCAATTCCTCGTCATCAATTGAACAGATGAGTTTAGTTCCCCCTCAAAGATATAATCTTATATTTTTCATGACTATCACAGCAAGGTAACAGGAGCAAACATTAAACATGATAGAGACAATGAGAGTTTGTCTTTTGACAAAGAATTTCAATTCATTCAAGAGGGAAACAATAACTGATAAGTCATTAGTTACAGAACAAAATAAGTTAAAAACACGATTGAAAACACGCGAAAATACTAATTAGTCAAAACGACAAAACTATCTCCTTTCATCTATCTTACCAAACAAGTTCAGCAAACAAAACACACTTTTCTCTTCATCTTACCATACCACCTGGATTAGTCAGTGCGAGGTCATTTGGTAGACCTTTCTTCAGAATTCTTTTCAGTTGTTTCTTCACTCTTCTTTTCAGTCTCAGTCTCTTTCTTTTCATTTCCTTTCTTCATTCCGCTTTCCTCCTGACGACCTTGAGGTTCATTTGCAGCTGCATCTTTTGCTTGATATCTACTCTGATGCTGAAGACTTATTACTGCTGACTCAAGGAAGGCAAACTTGGACTTGAGATTAGTTATCTCCATCTCTTGAGCTTGAAGTTTCTTCTTTCAGTGCATTTGTCATGAGTTTGTCTACTTCTTTGTCGGAGAATGTTGGGGTAGAGCCATCGGAAGGGAGATGAAATATTTTCCTTACCACTTGAGAGACATTTATGATATGTTTCTTTGAGGATGAGAAATCTGCATCAGTGAAGATATTGATTTCTGCGGTGCATTCTCCAGTGGCTTCATTCAGAGCAATGGAGTCGTAGAACTCTTTGATGGTCTGATCTCCGAGTAGGAAGGTTGGCACTGAATGTATGAAGTTTAGCCAGCCATGTCGACTGAGAATCTCGTTAATCTTGTCGTGTTCGGCAAGATTCAACAGTGCTTCGGTAGAGATTGAGGATTCATAGCAAACGAATTTCTGATCCACTGGCTTGGATGTTTTCGCCATGATGAAGTGACTTTTAAAATTTTTCTGCAGAAACTCAGAACTTTCTCTCACAGTAGATGAACTGTGGAGTTCAATGGTTAATCAGGGAGAGAGAGTTGAAGGATAACTTCTGCTGTGAGTTATGAAAAGTTAGAAGCAGAGGAATTGAGCGTATCCTTGCAGAAAATGAATCGATTTTAAGAAAATATGGAAAATCGTGTCCTAGGCAGTTTCAACGATCTTTTGGAATCCGGACAAATAGAAAATCAACACGTGTCATGAATTCCGCTTTGTTAGTAAAAAGGGCGGGATCATGAGATCGTGGAGTTAACTGCTTTGAAATAAAATCTAAAAAGATTTTCATTAAGGCAAATAAGTACAGCATAAGCATAAAGCAGATAACTTAAGACAATCCTATTAAAATGGCAAAGTGTTTCAGTCAACATTTCTCAGGAATGACAAAGAGGCTTACTAGCCAACTGATTATTTTAATCAGTTGATTCCAGAAGATGGTTGAGATGTGGTTAAGTTCTTTTTGTCGTCGTCGACTGATGGCGTCAGTCATGAATCTTCAGTTGATGAAGTTCCCCCTTGACTGATACCTTTTGCGGTAACTTCAATTGTACCTTCAGTTTGTTGACTGATCATCTGACATTGGAGCTCTTCTGATTCTTCATTTTTAATCTCATCTTCGTTCTCTTTCTTTATTTCTCCATTTTCATTGTCGCCGTTGTCTTGGCTGCTGCTTCCCTCTTTACTATCCTCGATTGATGTGGAAGCGAAGACGAATTTGAGAGTCAGTTCCATCAATCGTGAGGATAAGTCTGCTTCACGATAGATGACTGATCTTCTTTCTAGTGATGAAGGATCATCAGTGTGAGTCGTGATCTCTTGATGCTCGATTGTTAGTGAGGAATGTGCAGTCAGAATTCTCTTTCCCTTGTCGTCTTCAATCCGTTTCTTTCTGAGAAAATCTTCTCGTGAGATGGATGGGAAGAGCTTTACTTTGTCTTCCTTCATGTCGAATTCAACCCATTGATCTTTCTTGACTTTTACATTTGACACTTTGATCAGAACCTCATCAAGATCTCTTCTCGTCCGAATGAGATTTGCATCTACGTCTCTGAGAAGATGAATGAGTTGGTCTCTCTCAATCTGATTTGTCTGCATCAAGTCTTCCAGTCTGGCGTACTGAGTAGCCAGTTCTTCTCCATCTTCATCTTCAGCGGGGATCATGGAGATTTCATTCATTCTTGAGGTAGTCTTGGCTATGACCATTTCCAGTTTTTGTTTCTTCACAAGAACATTCTAAAAAATTCTCCTTTGATCACCGTATACAGTTAAAGCTTGATCAACTTCTTTTACTTCAAGAAGATCTTGTTCTGAAGTGGTGGATTCTTATGATGACCTTGAGTACTCAAATCCTTCTTCAGCAATTGCCTTTCATTTCTCGATTTGCTTATCTTTAATCTCTCTAGAGTGTGAGTGTGAGGATGAGCTGCAGGGGTTAGAAGACATAGCAAGACAGAAGGAAAAACAGAGGAAGAACACTTAGCACAGAGAAGAAATAAATTTTTTGAAACTCTTCAAAATCTTTTGACAACCCTTCTGAATAGGATCTAGTTCAGTAGAACCGGATCAAATCAAATTGTTCTTGCGAACAACCTGCTCTGATACCAATTGTTAGGTCCCGGAAGGTCTAGAATAGGTGTATGGGGAGGGGGGAATACACCTATAGACTATTTTTTTAAAACAAACACAACCTTTTGATTATTAAAAGAGTTAAGGAAAACTTTGATTCCAAAGGTTGAAGACTGATACTGAATCTCTCTTCAGTAAAGAGATATCAGTTAAGTGCAAGACTTTAACTGATAAGTGCGAGGCTTCAGTCTTAGTTATAAAATAGAGGAGTGTTATGAATCTTACTGACTATCCGAAGATTTATCAGTTAGACTTATAACACTGGCAGCGAAAAAACTTTTCTTTTGAAATAGCCTTTGTGATTAACACGTTGTCAAGATTTTAGTTTCACTTTGTAGTTAATCAGTTTCAGTTAACAAAGAGTTTGTGCACAGATAAGAAAGTAAGAACTGAAAGCAATAAACGACAAATGAATTTTTACGTGGTTCGGAATCCAATTCCTACGTCCACGGTCAGTTGATCACACTGACAAACACTCTGGGCTTGTGCTTACGGGTGCGCAACAAACCTTACAACTGAAAATCAAATTTTCAGTACCAACACATTGGGTTGGATTTCTCAAACACTCTTAGCTCGCTAAGACACAACAATGTCTTCTTTGCGACTGCTAAGATCTCTTGGAGTTAGAACACTGGTCTGAACTCATCTCGGCTCAAACTCTCTTTTCGGTCAGTTGAAAGGAGGTTCAAAAATTGCCAACAAGATCACAAATAACAGATTCTCTGTAATCGGTAACTTAGGCTTTGGATAAACAATATTTGCCTAATGTTCTAAGAGAATATATGTAATCAGTAGTAGACTGATTTTGGCCTTAGGATTCTCTTCTTCGATTCATACTTTGGAAGGCTTTGATTGGCTGAGTGGCGATTTCGGCAGCGTTTCAGCTTGTGTATTTGAGTCGGTGAAGATTGAAGTGTTCCTCGAGCTCTATTTATAGGAGAGGTACGTCTTAAATAGATCTGTTGGCGGAGATGGTCTTCAAGAATTCATCCGTTGGAGAGAAATTCAAACTTGGCTGTGGCTTCAATCTTCGAGGTTCCTTGTTTGGTGAGAAACGGCTATTCAGGTACAGGAGGTAAAACGTCTCTGAAAAGTTAATCACCAAAAAAGAATGCTCTGCAGAGAAATGACGATCCTTAAAATCTCTGCATTTAATGCGGTTGTACTTTGGAGTGCGTGACTTCCTTTAAACTTCTAGAGTATCAGTTCAAGGAAAAATATTAACTGATACTTAACTTTAGTATCAGTCTGCTGAATCCATGTGGTCTGCATTAATAAATCAGTCATAACTGATTCTTCAGATGAGAAACTCGTTTAGTCAAATATCAGTATTTGACTCTACCTTTAATCGCGAACAATAGTCGAGTTCTTCAGTCTTCAGTCTTTGGTCCTTCGTTCTTCATTCTTCATTCATCCAGTCTTCAGTCTTCAGAACACTAGCTAAACTAGAAGGTGAACTCCAACACTTGAGTTCGAAAGGTTCTAGTCTATTACAAGAAAAACCTAAGCATTTTGGTATCATCAAAATAAGGGCTAGGATATTTCATTAAGTTCTCAACAATGTTTATAGAAACTCCTGACTTATATACTCTTTCCATCAGGGACGGAGCCAGGAGTTAAGTTCGGGGGGCTGAATTTGTACGGGGTTCGATGAGAATTTTTTTTGGGCATCTTGTATATTTAAGGCATTTTTTTACTAAAATACGAGCATAATAGTAATAATTTCATAGATTATATAATTTCAATATATTACAAATTAGTTTCAATACATGACAATTTTTTTTGAACATTTCGTATATTTTAGGCATTTTTTTATTAAAAGACAAGCATAATCTAAATAACAAAAAAAAAAAAATAAAAAAAAATTGGCCATTTCATACATTTTCTATTAAAGACAAGTATAATAATAATAGTAATAATAATAATGAACAATATTTTCATAGATTATATAGTTTTAAATATCACGATTATCCTTATATATGAGTGAATATAACTAGCAAATCAACTTTTATATAACAAAGTTCTTTAATAATAGGTACAAACATATATTTATATGTGTGAATATATGAATCTAGCCTATTTCATATTGTAAACTTAAAATTTAGCCTATAGGATTAAAATTTAAAATTTTAGCCAGTTTTTGCGTGAAATGTCCGAAATGCCCTTGTATAAATAGTGAATTCTGGCATTTGCGTGAAATGTCCGAAGTGTGCAGCGTGAATTCTTCTTCTTTTCTCCTTCAATCCTTCAAATCTTCAAGCATCCAGCTGCAAATCTTCATCGTCTTCCGGCATCGTGCGGCGCTCCAATTGTCATCTCCGTTGCTTCGCCGAATTTGTCGTTGATGTGCGTGAATTTGTGGTTGATCTGCGTGATTTTATATATTCAATTTTTTTTTGTTCGATAATCTTCAATCTTTAATTTTGTTGTTGTTTTGTTGTTTTTCATAGTTTGTCGTGGTTCGCCGGCGGTTGAAGGTGTGTTTGCGAGGTTCATTGCTGTCGATTTTATCACCCTGGAGTTTGTAGGTTAAAGGTTAGAGCTTTTGTTTCTGTAGTTGTTATGAATGTTCTTCAATTCTCAACTAATTCGTTGAATTCACGACTAGTTATTTAAATTCACAACTGATTTGTGCCTTAGATTTGTTTACATGAACTGGAAACTAGGGTTTGTTGTGCTGGTTGTGAATTGTAGGTATAAATCTATAATTCACAACCATATTAATTTTAGTTGTGAATTTTGTGTGTCAGTTCTGAATTATAGTTTTAGATCTGTTGTGAATTAGTGTCTTAGTGTCTTAGTCGTGAATTAGTGTCACGACTAGGGTTTGTTGTGCTGGTTGTGAATTGACAACAATTTGATGTATTTTGTTGTGAATTATTGTCTTCGGCTGTGAATTAGTGTCTTTGGTTGTGAATTCCCTGTTTCAATTGGTAATTTGCGGATTTTATGTTTTAATTTACAGTTTTTTTATTAATTATATTTTATTATACAGATGAGTCGACCTGAGATTATTATACATTATGGTGGTGAATTGGTGAATGACAAGTATCTTGGTGGACAAAGAAGGTTTCACTTAATTCCTCCTGATGGATTGAAGTATTCGAGCTTGATTAGTCATATTCATTTGCTAGTTGCAGTTGATATGAGCTCTATGTGTTATCTATTAAGTTCTGTTGTTGTGGCACCTGATGGAGATAACATTGTAATGAATGTTATGAATGATTTGGATTTGCAGTATGTTATTGATACTTCTGAGGTTCCCAAAGTGTTTGTGACTGTTTCACCTCGTTTGTTGGCTGGACCTGTTGTTGGAGATGGCTTTGTTAATGATAATCTGTATGAAAACATTGACGATATTGATTTTTACTTAGATGATGGTGATGAGGTTTCTGATGATCAGGATAGTCTTGATGACTTGGATGATGATTTACAGCAAGATGTTCCCACTGTTGTTAGAAGTCGACATATAGTTCCACCTTTGCCATCTTCTTCTTTTGTTAATGATGGTTTGGATGATCAGAGCATTAATGTTGATACTAGCAGTATGCGACAATGGATTATTCCAGGTGCAATGTATCAAGCTTCGTTGCCTGTCGATGGAGCTATTGATGTTGAGTTATATTCTCGAGATTCTTTAGCTGTTGGATCTACCTATATGGACAAAGATAGTATGATTACTGCATTGGGTCTGTACCACTTGAAGAATCGAGTTGAATTTGTTGTTAGTAGGTCATCCACTAGCAGATTTAATGCTAACTGCAAGTATCCAGACGAGTGCCAATTTTTGATGCGTGCGACTGCTTCAAGTACAGTTTGGAGGGTGATCAAGTGGATTGCACCCCACACTTGTCAGATGGATTTTCGCCACCATGGTCCACGTACGGTTTCTTCAAAGATTATTGGTGCTTTTTTTGCACCAACATTGATGCACAATGGTGCAGTTTTGAAGCCTAAGGAGATGGCAGCTCAATTACAGCGAGAGTATGGATTTCATGTTGACTATTCAGCTGCTTATGCTGGGAGGAATCACGCCATCAAGCTTATTTATGGCGATCCTGATAAGTCTTTTCAGTTGATCCCCTCTTATCTTCATATGGTGCAGCATTGCAACCCGGACTCGATTATTGATTTGGAGACTAATGGAGATGATGTCTTTAAGTATTGCTTTATGGCTCTTGGTGCTTGTATTCGTGGTTTTTTATCATCTGGGCGTCCTGTTGTTGTTATTGATGCTACCCATTTAAAAGGAAAGTATAAGGGTGTGATGTTTGTTACTGTGACAAAGGATGGAAATGAACAGGTTTTCCCATTAGCTGTTGGATTGGGTGATAAGGAGAATGACAGTTCATGGTTATGGTTTCTTACACGGTTGAAACGTGCTTTTGGTGTTTTAGAGAACATGTTATTTGTTTCAGATCAGCATATCAGCATAAAGAATGCTGTTGAAGCTGTGTTTCCTGGAGTTCCTCATGGTCTTTGCACGTATCATTTGCAGAAGAACCTTGCAAGATATGGTGCAAATGTTGTAGCTATGTTTCAGAGAGCTGCAAATAGCTACAAGAGGGAGCAATATGATTTGCATTCTGGGCAATTGGCCTTGGTTCGTGACAAAGGTGCATATAGGAAGTTGATGGATATTCAGCCTTCTAGATGGGCATGTAGTCAGTGTAGAGTTCGTAGATATAACTTCATGACGTCTAATTGTGCCGAGGTATTCAATGGTAGGCTTCGATGGGATAGGAGATTGCCCGTATGCACCTTGCTAGAGTTTGTGAGAACATTGATATGTCATTGGTTTGCAGAAAGGCGTAGCAAGGCTTTGGCAAGAACTCATCCACTTACAGAGTGGGCTGCATTGAAACTAGACATCTCAGTTTAGAAAGGTCGGACAATGGAGGTTAATGCAATTAATGCATTCAAATTCCCAGTTTCTTCTAGTGATCGAAACTATGTTGTTGATCTTCGTGCTAGGAGTTGTTCTTGTCATGAGTTTGATCTTGACTTGATCCCTTGCCCTCATGCTGCTGCTGCTATATTGTAAGTTTTTATATGTTTGTCTTTATTTTTGATGTTTTTGCTTTTTTTTGTATTGTATATATTTTATTAAATTTGAATATGTTGTGATTTTGTAGCAAGTCAAAGCAATCTTGCATTGCTTTTGTGTCTAGCTACTATACAATGCAGACGTTACGTGAGATGTATTCTATTGATGTTAATCCTATCCCACATCAAGATGAGTGGGATGTTCCTGCGGATGTGAGTTCAAGGGTTGTTCGTGTACCACAGAATCCTAGTCAATCAGGGCGTCCACAGGCTTCTAGAATTCCTTCAGCAATGGAATCTTCTACAAAGTCACATGTTAGTGTTTGTTCAAGATGCCACAAAACAGGTCATTACAAGTCAAAGTGTAAAGAAGAAATTCCAATTCCCATAGAAAGTGATGAGCAAGAAGTTGATCGTCCTCGTCGTGCTAAGCATTGCAGTATTTGCCAAGAGACTGTGTCCGTCATTTAATGCAAGTGCTTGATTGTGATTTCATGATTTTTTTTTGTTGCTTTTTGTTTTTTGGATTGTGATTGGTTGTGGTTGTGAATTGTTATTTTCGTTGTTATTTTGATTTAATTCTGATCAGTTAGGTCGTATGTTTACTGTTATTGTGATTGAATTCTGAACAAACTTGGTTGTGAATTGTTATATTTACTGTTATGTTATTCTGGACTGTTTTGGCTCTAAGTTGAATGTTGAAGTTTGAATTCACAACTGACCTCTTATTGTTGGTTGTGAATTTAAGATATAATACTTGAATTCCAAACAAACAATATTCGTTGGTCGTGAATTCACAACTGTTATGATTAGTGGTTGTGAATTCATGTTGAAGAGTATGCATTGACAACCCATCTGTACTGTTTTGGTTCTGTGTTGAATGTCGACGTTTGAATTCACAACTGACTTGTTATTGTTTGTTGTGAATTTAAGATATAATACTTCAAGTCACAACCAACAATATTCATTGGTTGTGAATTCACAACTGTTATGATTAGTGGTTGTGAATTCATGCCGAAGAGTATGCATTCACAACCCATAATTCTTGTAGTTGTGAATTGAATATTTAAATATCCTATTGAGAACCAACGGCTAGTTTTGGTTGTCAATTCAAATTTTAAAGCATGAATTTACAACAAGAAATATTGTTTGTTGTGAATTCTTGCTTTAAGACTTGTATTCACAACCGACAATAGCCGTTGGTTGTGAATTCCACTTACAAAGCTTCAATTCACAAGTAATTAGTTTTTTAATTGTGAATTAAGGCCTTTAATCTCGTATTCACAACCAACACTAGCCTTTTGTTGAGAATTTGAGCTTTCAAGTTCGAATTCACAACCATAAAAATTTGCTAGTTGTGAATTAAGATATTAAGTGGAATTCACAACCAACGACAATTGTTGATTGTGAATTCTAGCTTTATGACATGAATTCACAACCAACAATAGTTGTCGATTGTGCATATATAACAAAATTAAATAAAACAGTAACGAAAACAAAATAGCATTTAACTAAAACATTCATCATAACTACCACAACCCAAAGTATTAAAACATTCATCACCTAACCATTCACACTAGCTAGCAAAAGTATTAAAACAGTCAAACCACCACAAACCAAAGTTATTATCCCAAGCATCAAACATAATCAGTTTTAAGTTTCTAAACCAACCACCATTAAAATTTTCAAATTCTTGTTTTCTCACTCGTCATAACTGGTACTGAATGCATAAACTGTCGTCGCCATGTGATTTCTGCACTTCTTCAAACTGTTCCCACTGAAGCCATCTTCCCAGCGCCCTGTCAGAATTGCCTCCACAAACTTTACTGCAAATGGTTCGCAGTTTATATCATCTTTTTGCTCGTACAAGTTGCTTTCCTTAGGATGCTCTATCTTCCATTGCTTCATAGATTCTTCGAGCTCTGGTCTTGCATCGTAGAAACCTGTATATTTCAGTACGTATGGAAGCAATCTAGACAATGGCACGATGTTCTGTGTGCTTAGTACATAGTCATTTGCTGTGAAGATGTGCTGCTGGGAGTCCTAAACTGTGATCGATGCTTCTACCAGATTAATGCATAAGGTGATCCAGTGATTTGCAATGTTCACCACTGCAATAACCTACAAATTCAGAACCAAAAGCAATAGTAGGTTGTGAATTCCCAACCAATATTTTCTTTGGTTGTGATTTTTCTAATACTTTAAATTTTTAATACATAATTAGTGATTTTTACCTTATCATAATCCTGCCATAGTTTAATATGGCCCCACGACGGCTGCTCTCCAATGACAAACTGCGACAGTTCAAATAAGTCTTCCGTATTAATGTGAAGTTTATTTTGTGAACTTGACTCTGGTGTCTCTTCTTCACTTTTGTACTTTACCCATGTTTGGAAGACAGCAGCCTGTATAAGTATAGCGTTTTTTCTTAGTTTTACTTCAAGTATGGAATTGAATATAATATTCATAACCAATTCTACTTGTTGTTGTGAATTCATCCTTTCAAGCATGAATTCACAACCAAAATATAATTTCTAACAACTAATTCACAACCTACAATAGTTAAAATCCTTTGATTATGATTTTTTTTAAGCAAACAGATTTACTTACTGATGAGGAGTGATATGTGCATAGTAGGGAAATGGTGTAAACCAGAGAAGTCATCCTCGCCAGAGGAGGCGTATCTGCCAGAGAAGTCATCCTCGCCAGAGGAGGCGTATTTGCCAGAGAGGTCATCCTCGCCAGAGGAGTCGTGCTTACCAGAGGAGTCACCTCCGCCAGAGACGTCAACATCGCCAGAGAAGACGCCCTCGCCAGAGAAGACATTTTCACCAGAGGAGTCACTAAAAGCGCGAGGAGGTCTCCCGCGTAAAACCGAAATTACTATCTTACCCTTCAATGTATTAAAGGGGCTTAAGCCCAATTATCTTAGGGAATGGGCTTGAGGCCCTAAGGCTTATTCACATGCTTATAAATAGAGACTTAATAGTAGGTTAGAGGGGGATCTCATTTTTTACTCATTCATCTCTTGTAAAATGTAATACTCTCTCGATTATAGTAAAAAACCCCCGTGGACGTAGGTCTTCTCGACCGAACCACGTAAATCCGTGTCGTTTACTGCTTTCTAGTTTAGGTGTTGGTTTCTCGTTTCACCAACTGGCGCCGTCTGTGGGAAAATCGAGCTAAGGCGTGAGATTCATTATTCATCGAGTACTGTTCATCGGGTACTGTTCATCGAAGAAATTGGGGAATTGGGGTTACTGTTCATCGAGAAAAAAATTGAGAAAATTGGGGAATCAGATTACTGTTCATTGGAGAGAAATTGGGGAAATTAGGGATGTGGGTTACTGTTCATCGAGGCTAGAAAATCTGGGCAATCCGGACAATCTTGACCATTACCGATCAAATCGCCGGAGGAGTCCCCTGGTTAGGGGATCTGATTTTTGGGAGATACAGTTCCAATAAAACTCAAGAGTAGAGGAGACATTTGACAGAAAATAAGGGAGCTCGACTGCATTTGGGTGTTAGGGTTTAACAGGAGTACCAATCGTGCGCCGTCATCGCGCTGGTCGCCGGTCGCCATCGGTCACCGCTGGTTCACCTACACGTCGCGCACCATCGCCATTACCAGATTCCATTCATCCTTAACAATCGAAGGGATGCGTAGTTGCTGCTCAATCTGGCTCGTCGAGAAGAGAAAAGGGGAATCGGGATTCTGGGCAGGGAGTTCATCTTCATCGATTCTACCACTGAGGTCATCGAGTTTCTTTCTCGATTCATAGCTGTTGTTCACTCTAGCGACCCACAAATCTACATCCCAACTCCGCCGCCACCACTGAAGAGCCGGCGGGCGCCACCTGAAACTCGCCTCCATCTCCGAGTTCGCCACTGTACTTGGACTGCCGTTGCTACTATGCTCGGGTTCCGACGAGTCTGCAAGAGCTCACCGTCTTCGTTTCCCCAAGAGCTCGACTAAACAGGGCACTTGACCCTCCAACAAAAGCTAAGTCCAATCTTCTATATGCAATAAAATGTTTGATGCTTCAAATAAAACAGCTAGCTATAAAAAAGTCAAAGATGTATCTATATCTCATTGTATGATCGTGGTGTGATATGTGCATTAAAGTGATTTTTATTATCAACTATGGTCTGTTGATGCGAGCAAACTTTAGAATATTGGAACACGCTTAACTGAGCCTGAAATTGTTTGAGATGACATCAACTTGGCAATTCGCTAATCAAGTTTGTAGCATATGGTGTATACTGTGGAATATGGAAAAGGATTTGACCCTCTAAACAATTATTATTATGCGTATTGATTATCTTTTAGCATGGTTGCAATAGTATGAAAGTCAGATTGGGGCGAGCACCCATATCTTGGTGAAATATGTGAGTTGGTTAGTTGTCAATCCAAGAAAAATGATGCAGAGCGTGTGGCCTGATTCGTTGTCTAATTGATCCTTTTAATTGATCTCCACTCTTGTTATGTTGATCATTTCAATTGGCATAAGACCGTTTTTGAGCCAAGAAGTTTTGGAAGGGGCATGAATGATTTTCTAATAGCTTATGTATTGTTTGCTTTTCAAAGTCAACTGTGAGGTGTTGATCAAATCTGGCATGATCGATTCTTGATTGGCTTGATGTCCATTTATGCTTAATTATTTTGATAGCTTTAATGAAAAACATAAATTCTTCATTGTGTGTAAGTGAGTACAAATATGTAATCAAGTAGAGGCCTAGAATCAGCCGTTCATACTAAACTCGAGCAGCGTTTCCCAGTTCATAAATCCGGTTTTGAAATTGTGCTGTAGATATTTTATTTGCAATAGATCTCTCTGTTCGCAGACTAAATTGGCCTTATCTTATATCTGTTGTGATTTTTTGGGAATTTCTCTGATCTGATAGGTATTCCTCTGCTCTGACGAGGTGACGGGCATTCCTCTGCTCTGACGGGTGACGGGCATTCCTCTGCCCTGACGAGGTGACGGGCATTCCTCTGCTCTGACGGGTGACGGGCATTCCTCTGCCCTGACGGGTGACGGGCATTCCTCTGTCCTGACGGGTGACGGGCATTCCTCTGCTCTGACGGGTGACGGGCATTCCTCTGCCCTGACGGGTGACGGACATTCCTCTGCCCTGACGGGTGACGGGCATTCCTCTGCTCTGACGGGTGACGGGCATTCCTCTGCCCTGCCGGGTGCTCTGACGGGTGTTTCTCTGCTCTGGCGAGTGCTCTGCCGGGTGCTCTGACTGGTATTTCTCTGCTCAGACGGGCTGCTCTGACGGGAAACACAGATTTTGGGAAAGACTTGTACAAATATGATAAACATCATAACATAGAAAGGTAACCCACTAACTAGTGGGGATTCAGGTACTTCGCAGAACTATACTTTATCATTGCAGGATCTTGTCAAAACATGTGAACTTGATTGGGATATATTATTCTTTGTCACTTAGAAAAAATCATGATTTATATGATCTTTGATGGGATTTGAAAATTTGAATGAATTCATCGGTATATGAATATGGGAATCAAGTTGTGGCAATGGATTATATAATCTAGGGTTCGAATTCTCTTTGCAGCCCTGTCTTAAAGGGGCTTTCATATTTATACTAATATCTGTGCCTAAGAGATCTTGTAGCACAGGGAAATTAAATTGGGGAAAGCTTTGAACAAAATATGGGAACCGCCATAACGTGAAAACGGTAAACCACTTGTAAGTGGTAATTCAGGTACTTCGCTGAACTTTATCTCGTGGAAGCATGTGAGCATGATGGGGGAGTATTATGCTTTATTACTAGGCAAAATTATGTTTTTAGGGTATTTTTATGGGAACATGTAAGTAGGATAGGGATTTGGGAAATATTCTACTTCCTTACTTGGGCAAAACCATGACTTATATGATCTATGCTGGGATTTATGCAATAATAATTATGTCTTGGAAGCTGCACACCTTCTGCATATATGCTAGGGCTTGAACTGCAACTTGAATTATGTTACTTGGGAACTGTAGTTATGCTAACTCTCTCACAATCATCACAAGCATGAGCACCAAACACACACACACACTTAACATGTTCATGCAGGGCATTGCACATGTCACCAGAGGGGGGAGTAGGGTGTATACCCGTAGTCCCCAATTTTCAAATTCAAAAATTGCTTCTCAGCAAGTCAAGGGAAAAACAGAGGGATCATGCTTCACCAGAGCAGAGGGGTCACACCCAACCAGAACAGAGAGGTCCCTGACAATCGTAAGCCGCGAAAGTTGGTCGTGCCATCCGGGCCTTCCATGCTCCGCGCAGAGGTTCCTGACAATCGTAAGCCGCGAAAGTTGGTCGTGCCATCCGGGCCTTCCATGCTCCGCGCAGAGGTTCCTGACAATCGTAAGCCGCGAAAGTTGGTTGCGCCACCCGGGCCCTCCATGCTCCGCGCAGAGATAGCACTTAATCATAAGCCGCGAAAGTTGGTTGCACCCCCCGGGTTTTCCATGCTCCGCGCAGAGGTTGCTTTAACCGTAAGCCACGAAAGTTGGTGGCACCCCCCAGGTCCTCCATGCTCCGTGCAGGGTGTTCCTGTCAATCGTAAGCCGCGAAAGTTGGTTGCGCCACCCGGGCCCTCCATGCTACGCGCAGAGATAGCACTTAATCATAAGCCGCGAAAGTTGGTTGCACCCCCCGGGTTTTCCATGCTCCGCGCAGAGGTTGCTTTAACCGTAAGCCACGAAAGTTGGTGGCACCCCCCAGGTCCTCCATGCTCCGTGCAGGGTGTTCCTGTCAATCGTAAGCCGCGAAAGTTGGTTGCGCCACCCGGGCCCTCCATGCTCCGCGCAGAGATAGCACTTAATCATAAGCCGCGAAAGTTGGTTGCACCCCCCGGGTTTTCCATGCTCCGCGCAGAGGTTGCTTTAACCGTAAGCCACGAAAGTTGGTGGCACCATCCGGGCCTTCCATGCTCCGTGCAGGGTGTTCCTGTCAATCGTAAGCCGCGAAAGTTGGTTGCGCCACCCGGGCCCTCCATGCTCCGCGCAGAGATAGCACTTAATCATAAGCCGCGAAAGTTGGTTGCACCCCCCGGGTTTTCCATGCTCCGCGCAGAGGTTGCTTTAACCGTAAGCCACGAAAGTTGGTGGCACCCCCCGGGTCCTCCATGCTCCGTGCAGGGTGTTCCTGTCAATCGTAAGCCGCGAAAGTTGGTTGCGCCACCCGGGCCCTCCATGCTCCGCGCAGAGATAGCACTTAATCATAAGCCGCGAAAGTTGGTTGCACCCCCCGGGTTTTCCATGCTCCGCGCAGAGGTTGCTTTAACCGTAAGCCACGAAAGTTGGTGGCACCCCCCAGGTCCTCCATGCTCCGTGCAGGGTGTTCCTGTCAATCGTAAGCCGCGAAAGTTGGTTGCGCCACCCGGGCCCTCCATGCTCCGCGCAGAGATAGCACTTAATCATAAGCCGCGAAAGTTGGTTGCACCCCCCGGGTTTTCCATGCTCCGCGCAGAGGTTGCTTTAACCGTAAGCCACGAAAGTTGGTGGCACCCCCCGGGTCCTCCATGCTCCGTGCAGGGTGTTCCTGTCAATCGTAAGCCGCGAAAGTTGGTTGCGCCACCCGGGCCCTCCATGCTCCGCGCAGAGATAGCACTTAATCATAAGCCGCGAAAGTTGGTTGCACCCCCCGGGTTTTCCATGCTCCGCGCAGAGGTTGCTTTAACCGTAAGCCACGAAAGTTGGTGGCACCCCCCGGGTCCTCCATGCTCCGTGCAGGGTGTTCCTGTCAATCGTAAGCCGCGAAAGTTGGTTGCGCCACCCGGGCCCTCCATGCTCCGCGCAGAGATAGTACTTAATCATAAGCCGCGAAAGTTGGTTGCACCCCCCGGGTTTTCCATGCTCCGCGCAGAGGTTGCTTTAACCGTAAGCCACGAAAGTTGGTCACACCCCCCGGGTTTTCCATGCTCCGTGCAGGGTGTTATTTCAATCGTAAGCCGCGAAAGTTGGTTGCACCCCCCCGGGTCTTCCATGCTCCGCGCAGAGTGTTCAAGCTTGGATGGGAAGCAGCAAAGGAGGGAAGCAGCAAAGGAATGCATACAAAGGAGGGAAGCAGCTGAGGAATACTCCACCGTGATCTCACTGCTCTGCCGTGATTTCACTGCTCTACTGTGATTTCACCACTCTGCCGTGATTTCACTGCTCTACCATGATTTCACTGCTTTGCCGTGATTTCACTGCCCTACTGTGATTTCACTGCTCTGCAGTGATCCCAATGCTCAGCCACCGTCCGTGATCTCAATGCTCAGCCACCGTCCGTGATCCCAATGCTCAGCCACCGTCCGTGATCTCAATGCTCAGCCACCATCCGTGATTTCAATGCTCTTCCGGGATTTCAATCCTCTGTCGGGATTTTAATGCTCTACCGGGATCTCAATCCTTTGTCGGGATTTCAATGCTCTTCCGGGATTTCAATCCTCTGTCGGGATTTCAATGCTCTACCGGGATCTCAATCCTTTGTCGGGATTTCAATGCTCTTCCGGGATTTCAATCCTCTGTCGGGATTTCAATGCTCTACCGGGATCTCAATCCTCTGTCGGGATTTCAATGCTCTTCCGGGATCTCAATCCTCTATCGGGATTTCAATGCTCTACCGGGATTTCAATCCTCTGTCGGGATTTCAATGCTCCGCCATGACTTTAATGTTCTGCTCTGAAAGGGCATGTCTATGCTCTGACCGGGCTGCTCTGAGGGACATTTCTCTGCTCTGAGGGTATTTCTCTGCTCTGAAAGGGTATTTCTCTACTCTGATCGGGCTGCTCTGAAGGTATTTCTCTGCTCTGAAAGGGTATTTCTCTGCTCTGATCGGGCTGCTCTGAAGGCATTTCTCTGCTTTGAGGGGCATTTCTCTGCTCTGATCGGGCTGCTCTGAAGGTATTTCTCTGCTCTGAAAGGGTATTTCTCTGCTCTGATCGGGCTGCTCTGAAGGCATTTCTCTGCTCTGAGGGACATTTCTCTGCTCTGATCGGGCTGCTCTGAAGGTATTTCTCTGCTCTGAAAGGGTATTTCTCTGCTCTGATCGGGCTGCTCCGAAGGTATTTCTCTGCTCTGAAAGAGTATTTCTCTGCTCTGATCGGGCTGCTCTGAAGGCATTTCTCTGCTCTGAGGGGCATTTCTCTGCTCTGATCGGGCTGCTCTGAAGGTATTTCTCTGCTCTGAAAGGGTATTTCTCTGCTCTGATCGGGCTGCTCTGAAGGCATTTCTCTGCTCTGAAAGGGTATTTATATGCTCTAACCGGGCTGGGGTATTTCTCTGCTTTGACCGGGCCGCTCTGATATGTATTTCTCTGCTCTGATCGGGCTGGGGTACTTCTCTGCTCTGACCGGGCTGGGGTACTTCTCTGCTCTGACCGGGCTGATGTATTTCTCTGCTCTGACCGGGCTGTTCTGATGGGAATTTCTCTGATCTGATATGTATTTTTCTGCTCTGACCGGGCTGTTCTGACGGGGATTTCTCTGATCTGATATGTATTTCTCTGTTCTGACGGGCAGTTCTCTGAGCTGATAAACATTTTTCTGCTCTGATCGTGTTGGGTATTTCTCTGTTCTACTCTACGGGCTACACTATTTTGCGTCTCTGCTCTATGGGCTGTTTTGATCTATTCTAATCGCTGCTCAGCGAGGAATAAGCCGCCTCTTGGGCGTGCCACTGTTATCTATTGGCCTTCTCACGCGCTGGATTTCTTACGCGCTCAACAACAGGGTATATTGTTCAGACTCGATAAATATTTATGACGGGTTTTCTCACATGATCAGAGTATCATATTTCTCACTTCAACATGGGTTTTCCTATGTTATTCGGGTATTCTTGCAACGGTCTTCTGATTTATCTAACACAAAGCATTCATATTGCTTATCTATGCAAAGTATTCAATATGGGGTATTCTCAGCGCTGGTTTTCTTATGCGCCCAAAGAAATGGAAATTATTTATCTTTGTCAACATTCAACAAACAAGAAGGAAATCTAACTTGGAACTACAATTCCAAAGTCAAGGGAAAAATGTTTATCTTTGCTTTCTTATAATATTAAAACTCTTATGTCTTCATGATTTGCAGGGATTAAGGAAAACAGCACAGCGTTGGCTTTAACGATACTTCGCTGGTTGAACACGAAGAATACCCGGTTCAACCAGACTAGGGGGGAGTGGTTGATGAGGAGTGATATGTGCATAGTAGGGAAATGGTGTAAACCAGAGAAGTCATCCTCGCCAGAGGAGGCGTATCTGCCAGAGAAGTCATCCTCGCCAGAGGAGGCGTATTTGCCAGAGAGGTCATCCTCGCCAGAGGAGTCGTGCTTACCAGAGGAGTCACCTCCGCCAGAGACGTCAACATCGCCAGAGAAGACATTTTCACCAGAGGAGTCACTAAAAGCGCGAGGAGGTCTCCCGCGTAAAACCGAAATTACTATCTTACCCTTCAATGTATTAAAGGGGCTTAAGCCCAATTATCTTAGGGAATGGGCTTGAGGCCCTAAGGCTTATTCACATGCTTATAAATAGAGACTTAGTAGTAGGTTAGAGGGGGGGGGATCTCATTTTTTACTCATTCATCTCTTGTAAAATGTAATACTCTCTCGATTATAGTAAAAAACCCCCAAAACCCCCGTGGACGTAGGTCTTCTCGACCGAACCACGTAAATCCGTGTCGTTTACTGCTTTTTAGTTTAGGTGTTGGTTTCTCGTTTCACCACTTACCATGAAAGTTGTAGAAGTGATCGTCACTCGTCTTTTGAATTTAATTATGCCAGCCATCTCTGGGGACGTGTACAATACAGCCAAGTAGGAATCGATATGGATGTTTTCCATTTTCTTTTTGGGATCTGCCATGATCTTGAAGAAGGCAGACGTCACAGCCATTGGCAAACCAACATTTCGCCTACATTATACATTATCACTACTACAAAAATGCACATACATAACACCTCATACATAACGGTTTTTTGAAAAAACCGTTATGTATGAGCGCATTTTTAGAATAGATAACGGTTTTGACAAAAAACCGTTATCTATGTAGTGTTGTCCATACGTTTAGATAACGGTTTGAGTTATTCCGTTATATTTGTGCGTTATCTATTAGATACATACATAACGGTATTACAAAACCGTTAAGCCGACCGTTATCTATGAGCATCTTTTTATAGAATTTTAAAAATTAAAAGAAAAAAAAAATCAAAAAATTGGCTTCTTCTTCCCCAAATTGGCTTCGACACCACCACTTTCCCCAAAAACTTAAAGAAAAACAGGGCTTCTGCAATTCTTCTTCTCCATCCGCCTTCTTCTCCATCCGCCTTCTTCTTCGCCTCTCCTCCCCCCATCCGCCTTCTTCTTCCCCAAATCGACCCCTCTGCCATATACCAACTCTGTTCGCCCCGATTCTCCACCAAGTCCCGACTTCGAACCATGCCGATGCTCCAGCGCGGCGCACACTTCGGCGACCCGGATCGACGCCTCCTTCACCAACTCCAGCGCGGCGCACGCTTCGGCGACCCGGATCGAACCAAGTCCCAGCTTCGAACCCTAGGTTGTCGCAGGTGGCCTGTCATCGAAGCCTCTCAGGAAAGCCAACTTTCCCCTCACGACCTATCTCGAGCTCCTCTCTTTTTTCCCCAAATTCAGAACCCTAGGTCGTTTGTCGCCACCTCCACCGCTTCCACCGGTAGTCACCTCCCTCGCACTGAAATACTCCGATTTTAATGGCAGCGACCCTCTCTCTCTCAGATAATATGCACAAATTGGGCATAACTTTATCTTTCTAGGGTTCTAAATTGCTCCGGTAACGACAGTTCTCTCCAACTCCAGTAAGTCCTGAACTCTGCACTTCTCTACTCTGGGTTCGAATTTTTAAATTCTCGAGCAATTTTGTAAGTTATGCATACTTAGTAAGTTCTAGTTCTCTTCTTCGGAGAACGGGGTGTTGCAGTTGATTGATTCTTGTAGTCCGACTTAATTCAATTGCTTCTTGCACTGTAGTTATTGAATTCGCGGGGGATTCTGAATTCTTGATTGCTCCGGGTCCGAATTGTTATGACAGTTTTCTTAGGTGGTAAGCTTTGCTTAATTGAATATTAGGCATGGTGGATGCTCACAATGAAATCATGTCTTGTATTCCTGTGCTCTAAGACCTAAATTTGAAACTGATCGTGTATTGTTAGGCTGATGCTGGAGGTTCACCCTCACTTGTTGCTCGAGGATTCAGCACTGTTCAGGCTGCTAGTGGTGGTGAGCAACTTGAAATTCAAGTTCCAGTTGAAAGGTTCATTCTTCATTTCTCATCTGCTATCTCTTTATCTATATGCATATATTTATATGTGTATTTGTGTTTTTTTATTATTTACTATGTTTGTGGAACTGAGGTGCTAAGTGATTTGTCACAATTTCAGAAACGACTATCTCTGTCCTTGGAATAGTCATTAAGCCCAGATTCCTTTGACTCTTCATTTCTAAACATATTCATCTTAATAAAATACTGCTCAACCTCAGATATATTTGGCTAAAACTGGCAGATTTTTGTATTATATTTTGTCTTACCCTCTTGAAATTTGTTTATGGGAGAGAGAGAGCGAGAGATTGTATATATATGTGTATATATATAAAAATGGTTATTGTGACGTAAGAGCTAGCTTGCTTGTTGAGTATTGAAAGCTAAGGCTGCCTATGGTTCATGCTTGCACGTATGGAACTATTACTTTGAAATTGATGCTTCATTCAACCAAAAATATTGTCTTTGTAAATAGCATATCCTAATCCAAGATTCCTAGTTTTTTTGCATGGAAATATGGAGCTAGATTTAATGAAGTAACTCCCACTCTAGCTATAGCAGCAACCTGTAGGGCTTTTTTGGATTGCTGGATCAGGTATTAATTTTGGATCTATAATCAGAATTGTGTTGTTATCAAAAAGCTTGAAGCAGCTTCATCGAAGATATTTGGTGGGGATAGATCTAAGATCAAGAAAATTGAAGAGCTGCGAGACAATATCAGAGTAATACAAACGAATAAAGGTGGGATATCTAACCTAGTCCTAGTGTTTGTGCTTTTTCTGTAGTATTATTTTCACTATCAAAAAGACACAATCGAGTTTGATTTTTGGGGCAGAAATAACATCTTTGTCACAGTTGAAAAAAATATTACATGTATGTTAAAGGGGCTGCCTTCTTGTAGTTTTTGTGGATTTGCTTCTTCTAGTTCTTTTATGTTAAAGGGGCTGCCTTCTTCTAGTTCTTGTAGTGCTTTTACATGTATGTTAAAGTGAATCTATGTTACATTTTTGGGGATTTGCTTCAAATTTTGAATAGTGTTCTTGTGGTGAAAGGGGCTGCCTTCTTGTAGTTCTCTTAGAATGACTTCGTCTGCATTCGTTTCTTTAGGATGGCCATTTGCTTAGTTTCTCTCAATATCCTACTTCTTACATGTATATTACTGTGTTTAGTATTCGAAGTTGGGTATCATGTGAAGAAGAGAGTTTGCTTGAATCTGACTAGTGAAGAGTTGGAAGTATTCATCCAGATTTTGGACCCTTGTCCAAATTGTTGTTTTCTCTCATCCTATGATTACCTTAAAAAAAAAAAAAAAAAACTAGGCTAGATGGTTATTTGATTTTGATGGAATAGATTTGATGTTTGAGTGTTTAATTATTCTGTAGGCAATAAGAGTATTATATGTTAAATTAGTTTTTGAAATTCCTTTAGTTAGATAATAATGGGAATTAAGTTGGAGAAAGTTGGTCAACTAGTTGGATTCTAGAATACCAAGAATGAGGAAGAAACGAAGGGATAATTTTTTTCCTACTTTTTTTTTATCTTTATCTCTTGTAAATTAAATTTTTATCATGTGAACTTGAAATGATGTAAAATTTGGGGATCTAAATGTTGATTGCTTTATGGTAGTTCTCAATCGAAAATTTGGGAACCTACTGCTTGATTGCTTTATGGTAGTTCTCAATCGAAAATTTTCTCATTCTATTAATTGTTTGGAAGATATGGATGAGTGAGTGATTTATTGCCCATTGGTTGAATTGGATGGTTGTGTGACTAGCTTGTTTAGTGTCTTCCTTGATGTGAGGGGAATTGTGATTATGAGGATTACTCAGCTTGCCGTCTAATTTGTAGAAATTTGTACATGGTTTTGTGTTCACTGCCTTTTTTGCTTGTATCTCTAGTTTGTGGATAATGAAGTAGAAAATGAGCTGTAATGATGATGAAAATGGGCTTTTAGTTTGGTTGATGCATTTGGTTTTTGTTGTGATTTAAGGCGTTTCGAGCACTGCTTGCATTTAACATAATGATGCAATATTGTGATAGGGATACACACATAAGTTTGAGATTGCAGAGACATGTTTTGGAGAGATGGGGAGCCATTTAGGATAATTGGAGGAGACTTGCATTATTTCCGAGTGCATCTTGAGGTATGTAAGGTCACTATTATGTTGGTATTTTGTTTTACCTTGGACCAAAAATCATATGCTTGTTCTTGCATCAATTTTGGGTACTTTTAGTGCTTAGTAATATTTTCCTAAAAAATGTGAAATGGAGAAGTTTTTAGTGCTTAGTAACTTGATAGGTTTTGTCCATTTTACCAATCACTTTGATATGCTTTTTAAGTGTTTATCATGATGCTCTATATTGTGATTCTTGGTTGGCTCTTTGTATGATTTTGTGGCAGGTTTGTGGTGGATTAAATGAGTCGTACGTTGAGCTGAAGAGGCTTGTGAATTCACAAGAAAAGTTGTACCATATGGCTAGCTAGTTGCATATTTAATATGTTTAGTATTTTTGTAAGGCATAATAGTATAGATAGAGCAGTTGTTGAATTTTGACTATATTCAAATCTTGTATGAATTCTTTTTTATGATAATAATATAAAATTAAATATTTTGGATGATATATAATATTATTATTGTTGGTTTTATCATTTATACTGTTATGTATAAATTAATAGATAACGGAGAAATAGAAATCTAATTACGGTAAAAAACGTTATACATAACGGATTACCAAACGTTATTAATATCAAAAAAACGTTATGTATAGGTGTGTACATAACAGTGAATATTAAACTTTCATGACGGTTTGAAACGTTATGTATAATACTATAGATAACGGATATAATCCGTTACATATATATAAACAATCATTATGTATAATAGAATAGATAACGGATATAATACTATAGATAACGGATATAATCCGTTATGTATAATAGAATAGATAACGCTTAAATCTCCGTTATGTATGAAATCCACATACATTACACAATTATATATTACGGATATTTTCGCACATAGATAACGGATAAAATCCGTTATCTATGAGCGAATTTGGCGTAGTGTATACATGTGTTAGAGTTTATATATTTTTCAGTTGAAGCAAAATGAAATATATCATAAAACTAATTTGCATAGAATTCACAACCAAAACATAGAATTATTTTATTTTTTTGGCTGCAGGGGTGGGGTTGTTGTGAATTACATTAGGGTTAATGATTTAAGGTTTAGAATGGTTTTAGGGTTGTGAATTAATTTTTTATTGTGATTTCACAATAAAAAATTCCAGTTCTTGAATTCACAACCTTAATCTGTAACATTCTTGTTTTGAAATTGATGTCTAAAATATAATACTGATTTGTAATTTTTGGTTGTGAATTCAAGTTTTGAAGCTTGAATTCACAACCAACTGTAATTGTTGGTTGTGAATTAATGTAAAAAATCAGTAACAGACATAACAATTTACACATAACAATTTACACAGAACATGTTTTTTTAAATATTTTACATTTGTATTCATATTATAATAACTTTTATGTAAAAGATAAAAGTTAGTGTACTTACTTGTCCTTTGCTGTTTTGAGGAATTTGTCAAAGTTTGCTCCTCTCTTGTCATACGGACGAAATGGGCTGCAGAGTGCAGCTGATGCAGCTCGGGCCCTGATGTGTGCATTTTAGTTACCTAGTTTAGTGTGTGTTTTGTCATGATTTTATATGATTTTACATAATTTATGATATTTTGGATATAGGGATTGGGCGAAGAATGGAGATGGATCTTGTGGATGGAAGAAGTCGAAGGAAGTCGAATTTTACATGGATTTTGATGAAGTTTGGATGATTCGTGAAGATGAAAGAAGATTTGGGCTTGGAATATTTGCTTGGATTTTAATTAAACCCGATTAATTATTTTTGGGCTTTTTGTTCGAATGTTTGGCAGCCCATTTTAGAGTTTGCGGCTATTTGTGAATTGTGGGAGCTAATTCCCTTAGTTAACTCTTTTTGACCTAGCCGCTACTTTAGATACATATATAGGTGATTAGTTAGTTTTGAGGATATCATCCGCAAGTTTAGATTAGTTAGGTTATTATTATTGGTTTTAGCCGCCATTTAGGACTAGGGAATTAAGGTTGACTTCGGAACAATTTTTATTTCCTACGCATCAGATTAGTTGTTAGTTCATAAGTTTAGATTAATTAGTTGTTTTTGCTTTTGGTGGATTGTTGAAGACTGGCGGCTATATCGATTTTGGCAGACGGTTTTTTTTTAGTTTAATTCCAGTGTTGATTTTATTTATTTCGCAATTTAATTTATTTTTTTGTCTCATGTTTACTTTAATTTATTTGCTTGTTCTCAGTTTAGTTATGAGTAGCTAATTCTTTAATTCGGCGAGAATAATGAAACTCTAATTTAATGATCTGTGAGACCTAATTGGTTTAAAATTGATTCCTATTGATTCCGATTAATTCCTAGGTTCAAAGATAATTTCGATTTTATTTAAGTGTGGCCAACTTAAGTTTAATTGGATTACAGTCAATTAGCACCTCCAATCCGTAATTATTGGAATATGGCTGATTAGTGATAAAACTACCATATTCGTAGTAGGAATTAATTGGTATATTAATTATTGCTAGCTTATCTAGGATAACTGATATAAATTGGGTTCCTTCATCTTAATGCTATTAGAATATTAAATCTAGGTCTGGCGTCTCCAGCTAGGTTATATTTTAATAAGGGAAATAAGCAGGTCTGACGTCTCTAGCTGTTTATCGACACAGTAAGTAGGAATTGGGGTACGTCCGTTGCGTTTCACGGTATCCTATAACTGGTTGGTTGATAGGGATTGATTAATTATTGCGTCGAGGATCAGAGTTGAATTTGAGTGGATTTATTTGAGCCGAATTACCCTTTTCATATATTTACTTCAAGCGTATTTTATTTGATTTAACTCTGCATTTTTAGTTTAATTAACTCCTCTTAAAATTAAGGCGTGGTGGCATCACCGTTTTTATAGATTTAGGGATTTGAATGAATTTTAACTGCTTTCTGTGGGATCGACCCTGCTTACCATTATACTAATTTATTTTGGTAATTCCGCAGGAATTATTTGGTGGTTGGCGACGTCCACCAAATTGGCGCCGTTGCCGGGGAGCGGTGTTAATTAATTCTTTTCCCTTTGTCTATTTTTTATTTTATTTTATTTGTTTATGAGCAGATCGTCCAAGCCGAACCTCCTTTACGATAGTGAAATTGAGAAGACCGCGAAGAAGTTAGGGAAAGAGGCGAAGGCGAGGAAGCTACTGGATCTGCTGGGTTCACAGTCCGACCTTTCGGTTCGAACGGAGCAGTTCATCGAGGAGAAGCCCGGTGCTGTAGCTGCTGACGAGGTTCTGTTTGCCCAAACAGACCACGACTCAGAGACAGAATCAGACTTTGAAGAAGAAATCGACTCGATTTCGATTGCAAGTACTGAAAGTGACATGGCTGACGATCCGAGACTGTGCGATCTCTCCAGCCACGAAGCTGATGACCCCCCAACTCCGATCCGGATGCCGGCGGCTGCTACTGCTATAGAAATTAAGCTTGGGTTGCTTAATGTTCTTCCTAAGTACTACGGGAAGAAAGGAGAAGATCCATATAATTTCCTGAGCGAATTCATCAAGATCTGCAAGGTACAGAAGCGCCCTACTGATGTAACGGAGGAACACTTCAGATTAGCTGCTTTTCCCTTCACCATGACAGCAGAGGCGAACTCTTGGTTCGCGAGTCTCCCACCTTATTCTATCACTACATGGGCGGAGATGAAAAGGCTATTCCTGGAGCATTTTTTCCCTCCCACCAAGACGAACGCGCTAAAGAAGGAGATCAGTGGTGCAAATCAGGAGTATGATGAGTCCTTAAGCGCTTACTGGACCAGATTTAGGAGATTGGTGGATAGTTGCCCAAACCACAAGTTTACTGAGGGTGACTTGTTGCAGTATTTCTACCAAGGGATGACCGTTGACACTAAGAATTTGGTGAACTCAGCAAGTGGAGGGGGATTTTCCCAAAACACGGTGAGTGAAGCCAAAAGATTAATTCAACACTTGGTGGAAGCTACGAGGGAGTATGAGGAGCCGCGCATCCAACAGCTCAAGAAAGCTGCTCAAGCTAGTTCATCAGATTTTGAGGAGAAGTTCGAAGCAAGGATGGGGAAATTGGAGAGAATGTTGAGCACTATGGTGGAGAAAGTCGCAATGGCTGGACAACCACCAGAAAAGCCATGTGGAGCATGTGGTAATCCAGGCCACACCATCCTGCAATGCACAGGAGATGAGGGAGAATATCAAGCCCACGCGAATTCTCCCCACAATTTTTACAGCTACGACGCGCCACTGCCCCATTTGCCCAAACGGGACCAGTACTCAAACAATCACAATGCGCCATGGAGAAACCATCCCAATTTTCGATGGAGAGATCCCGAGCCGAAGCAGCCACCAACGATGCAGCAGCCACAGCAACAAAACTACCGCCCTCCACATCAAAGGACGGGGTATCAAGCTCCACAAACTCAGCAACATCCTCCCGAAAAACAAGGCAAATCTCTTGAGGAGATGATGGCGGAATTGATTGGCAACCAACAATTTTTGCAAGGCAATGTGCAACAGCTTCAACAGTCTCATGCAGAGCAAAAGGTGCAGATAGAGGGGTTGGCTCGTCAAGTGTCTCAGCTCGCGACATCCGTGAATCTACTCAAGGGCCATCAAGGCAAATTGCCATCGCAAGTCCAAGTGAATCCTCAGGAAAGTGTGAACTTGATCACCTTGAGAAGTGGCAAAGAATTGGATGAACCACCAATCAAGAAAGTGGAAAAAGCTCGAGAAGGCGAATCTGGCGAGAGCAACTGTTTGCCCAAACAGAACGATTCTGAAGAACTAGTGCTCACTGGAGGTCAATCTGGAAATATGTCTCGTTTGCCCAAACAGGACGGTGAGTCCGAAGCTGTGCAGAAAGGAAGGGAGGCAGAACGAGAAAGTGTTGAAGATGATTCGACCAAGGAGGAACCAATACTGAGCCTCCGCGATCCTAAGTTTGTGCCACCAGTACCTTTCCCAAAAAGGTTAGCAAGGAAGAAGCCTGAGGAAGAGATCAATGACTTCATGAAGATATTTGGAAAGTTGGAGATTAATCTTCCTTTCCTCCAAGCACTCAAACTCCCTCATCTGAGCAAGTTTTTGAAGGACTTCATCGATGGAAAGTCTAAGAAATCTGGAAAGATTGTGATGGGCGAGAACGTGTCAGCAGTGATACGAAAAGAGTTGCCGCCCAAATGCAAGGATCCAGGTATGTTTTCTCTGCCATGTTTCATCGGTGATACTAAGATTGAGCATGCTATGTGTGATCTAGGAGCTTCTATTAATGTCATGCCCTTAGCTGTTTATAATAACCTAATTGGTGTGAAGTTGGTGGCTACTAAGGTGGTGATTCAGTTGGCTGATGGGTCACGTGTTCATCCTGAGGGTCTTCTAGAGAATGTTCTTGTAAAGGTGCATGATTTTGTTTATCCTGCTGACTTTTATGTGGTGAAAATGAGTGGTATGCAGTCGAAAGAGTCAGCCGGTGTTCTGTTAGGTCGTCCTTTCTTAAGGACCACTAGGGCAGTCATTGATGTTTATAGTGGTACCATTTGTTTGGATTATCATGGAGAAAAGTTTACTTTCAACATTGATGATACCATGAAAAGTCCCCTTGTTGTTAAAACTGTTTGTGCCACTAACATTACTGACCCTTCTGTCCAAGAACATCTTGAGACTAAATCTGTGCAGGACAAGTTGGAACCGACCTTGATCAAAAGAGCAACTGGTCTTGATGCTCGTGGGATGAACAATGAAGAAGTCAAAGAATCTACCAAGTCTCTTCATGCCCACCCGAAATTGGCAGATTCTGGAAATACGTTCTGTTTGCCCAAACAGGACAAAATTCTTCATGATGACCCAAAATTCACAGGTTCTGGACATACGGTTCGTTTGCCCAGACGGAAGCCACGTTATAGAACTCTGCATTTTAATGTGGAACCACCCGACTTAAAAGATAAGTGTGAGGAGGAGCTCCGTTTGGAAGCCTATAATACCAACATGGGGTATGCAGATCTAATAGCGATAGCTTATCACAAGCATCGATTCTGGAGAACATTTGAAGTCGGTGAAAAGGTTCGATTCATGCTTGGAAGGCAATGGATAGGTCCTTTTGAGATACAGTCTGTTTGGCCAGGCGGACCAGTGGAGATTAAGAGTTTGGCTACGGCAAAGACGTTTGTAGTCAACTATCACAAGTTGGAGCCATATTGCGATGCATCTCATATGACAACAGTGGAAGAAATTCCATTGTCACCTCAGACGAGATTCTGATTGCATCAATAGTCTAGCCAAAGACTTTAAATAATGGCGCTTTTTGGGAGGCAACCCGATTTTCTTTCCCTTTTATTTTTCCTGTTTTGCCTTTCTCTTCCTTTATTTGTGTTTCGTTAAGTTTTTCTTTCAGTTTCCTTGTGAACGTGGCTGCACTACAGGAGAGCATCGCGAACTTGAGCGCCACCATTCGACAAGAGATGCGGCGGCGGCAGCACAAACGGTGACTTCCTTCCTTTTCTTGTTTTAGTTCGTGTGTTTGTGTCGTTTTATGTCTTTGTTTTTTCTTTTAGTTGTGTGTTTCGTTTGCTCCCTTGCTTATACTTTGTTTTGTTTGCTTGAGGGCAAGCAAAATCTAAGTGTGAGGGGGGCGTCTTTGAGTTTGTGTTCTGTTGAGTCTGTTTTGTGTGTCTTGAGCCTTGTGATTGTTGAAGTATTAGTGATAAGCATGCTGCCCGGTTGAGTTGTGTGATGAACTTGAGGTTTGACTTTAGTTTAGTTTGGGGATACACTTTTGTTTTAATGCAGACGTCTTTTTCTTTCAATTTTCCATGCATGCAATTTCTTTATTCTTCATGCAATTCGATTCTCAAGTACTAGCTTCTTGATTCCCTCGCTTTAGTTAGTTCAATTCTTGTTTATTTTTGTTCATCAATTTGCGGCTGGACTGGAATTCGAAGAAGGCAGACGACATCTGGACAATTTAATTCAAGTTTGATTTATTTCTTGCAATTTATTCTCTCAGTTTTATTCGCATATTTTATTATGTTTAATTTTATTTATTTGATTGTTTTTATTTTAAGCATGAGTAGCTAAATCTTTTAATTCGGCGAGAATAATGAAACTCTAATTTAATGATCTGTGAGACCTAATTGGTTTAAAATTGATTCCTATTGATTCCGATTAATTCCTAGGTTCCAAGATAATTCTGATTTTATTTAAGTCTGGCCAACTTAGGTTTAATTGGATTACAGTCAATTAGTTCCTGCCAATCCGTAATTGTTGGAATTGGACTAATTAGTGATACAACTACCATGTTCGTAGGGGGAATTAATTGGTATATTAATTATTACTAGCGTCTCTAGAATAATTGGTATAAATTGGGTTCCTTCATCTTAATGCTATTAGAATATTAAATCTAGGTCTGGCGTCTCCAGCTAGGTTATATTTTAATAAGGGAAATAAGCAGGTCTGGCGTCTCCAGCTGTTTATCGACACAGTAAGTAGGAATTGGGGTACGTCCGTTGCGTTTCACGGTATCCTATAACTGGTTGGTTGGTAGGGATTAATTAATTATTGCGTCGAGGATCAGAGTTGAATTAGAGTGGATTTATTTGAGCCGAATTACCCTTTTTATTGATTTACTTCAAAAGTATTTTATTTGATTTAATTCTGCATTATTAGTTTAATTAACTCCTCTTAAAATTAAGGCGTGGTGGCATCACCGATTTTATAGATTTAGGGATTTGAATGAATTTTAACTGCTCTCTGTGGGATCGACCCTGCTTATCATCATACTAATTTATTTTGATAATTCTGCAGGAATTATTTGGTGGTATACGACGTCCACCAGGCCCTAACCGTTATGAAGTCAAGCTTGTCGGGCCCTAACCGTTTCAGTTCTTCATCCACATCCATGTTCACCTACAATATGAAATCAGTTTATGTTATTAGTTGTTGAATAATAAGTACTAAATTAATAAAACAATACTGATAAATACTAGCCTGTGTATCCTGCTCTGTTTCTTCTTGCGTATCTTTGTTCTTTTCCTTTGTTCCATTCTTCTTGATTTCTTCCAGCACTTCACCCACCCGCTTTGCCACAAAGTTTGCTATTTCTTCGCTGAGTATTGACTCAGTCAGCATGTGTGTAGATGTCGTCACAGCAATTGCATTGATGAATTCAATGTCGCTTCTTATCTTGTTATGGACTTTATTTGCAATCTCATCAATGTGCTCAGGATTGAATGCAGAATTTGTGGCAACGGGTGTGCCAGTGGGTGGCTTGGGTGTCCTTCGACTTTCACCAACTCTCCTTGTCGTTATGGTTTGAACTCTTGGTTTTTCTTGCTTTATGTCTTCTGGCTCAATTTGTGAGTCTTGTTCTTGCTGTCCCTCTTCTTTTTCTGCCTCTCCCTCTTGTGTTTGTGTCTCTGCAGGTGTTGATTTAGGTGTATAAAACTTGGCTGATTTTTGACTCTGACTAGAGATGGCCAAAAAAACCGGAACCGGGAACCGAAACCGGGAACCGGACCGAAACCGGCGATTCCGGAACCAGAACCGTTAGAGACGGTTCCGAACCGGAACCGAAACCGGCTCAAACCGGTTCGGTTACGGTTCCATTTTCTGGAACCGCCGGTTCCCGGTTCCAAACCGGAACCGGAACCGTGGAACCGTGGAACCGGCCCGGAACCGCCAGAACCGCCAGAACCGGGAGACCTCGATTTGCGTGCGCTTTTGGATGAAAATTAAAGTATGAGATGCAGAGATGGGCTGGCAGCATAGTGAATTGATTGGCATGCTTTGCAGAGCTTTGTCTACTGCCAATAGGAGCGTATGTTCCCATTTTTAAAATTTCAAATTCAAACACCAAATTCACCTCAAATTCACCTCAAATTCATCTCAAATTCACCTCAAATTCACCTCAACATCTTCCTATAAATACACCCCTAATTCTCTTCATTTTTCCTCACACCAACTATCATATCCTCATTATTTCTCTGCAATTCACTCTACAAAAACTCTCTCTATATTACTTTGTTACTCTCTAAATTAGTCTCTGCACTCTCTTTCTCTCTATATTACTTTCTCTATATTACTCTCTTTCTCTCCACAAATACTCTCTCTCTGCACTACTCTCTCTACTACTCTTCTTCCTTCTTTCATCTCATTACAAAAATGGCTGCTTCCGGCTCTGGTCGTAGTGGTGGCAAGGGAAAAGCTCCCGTTGACTACACTGCTACCATTGGAAATAAACCCCGTGCCCCTCGACGCCAACGTGGGGTTGTTATTCGAGATCTCGACGAAGCAACCTATATTGGGAGTGAGAATCCTACTTCTCATTTCCAAAGGGTGCCCAATCGCCGTGAACGAGAAGAAATAGAGGATGAACAAATCCGTGCCGATGCGGAAATGGCGGAGCGCCTTGCTCAACAACAATCTGATGAAGAAATTCCATCCACATACCAAGATGAACAAGCCGATGCCGAAGCCATCGATTTGGAGGACGAGATGAACGAGATGGACGAGATGGGACCGGTCCGACCTCAACGATCGAAGGCGAGCAAGAAAGCACGAGCTCCGCGGTCCAACGTCTTCACGGTGTACTTCAAAAAAGTACAAGTGAAAGACCCCGAAACCGGCAAAAATGTCACGAAGGCCGTGTGCAACCTTTGTGGCAAATCTTATGTTTTCAACGCGGGGAATGGTTATGGCACCTACAACAAGCATATCAACAATGTGCATCCTCCCACCAAAGGCAAAGGTAAACAAACGCAACTCACCTCTACCCTCGGCGAGCAAGGTACGCCCGAAATCTCTCTTTTTAAGTATAACGATATTGTTGCTAGGGAAGTTATGGCGAGATTTGTTAGTACGGAATCTCTTGCTTTTCAATTTGCCGATAGCATGAGGTTTGAAGGCGCCATGAAATTAGCATATAATCCCTTAGCTAGAAGAATCCCACGTACAACTATGACTAGAACCATAGTTAAATTAGCTAGAAGATATAAAATTCAATTGCGTAATATTTTGACTACCTTACCACATAGAGTTTCTGTGTGCTCCGATATTTGGACATGTGCATTTCAACATAATTCCTATATGGGTATGACTGTTCATTGGGTCGATTTGCAATGGAATTTGAACAAACGTGTTATTGCTTTCAAAAAATTCAATTGTGCTCATACCGCCGAAAATATTGCTCTTATTATCTTGAAAATTTTGCAACAATTCAAGATTACTGAAAAAATATTTTCAATTGGTTTTGACAATGCTAGCGCCAATACCGCTAGTGTGCCTTCTTTAATTTGTGCATGTAATCCTTCGCTACAAGGTAAGTATTTTCATACTCGTTGCATTGCTCATATCTTAAATTTGTGTGTTCAGGATGGCCTTAAGGCTTTGGATAAATCAATAAAACCAATTAGGCAAGCTGTTGAGATGTTACGTGATAAGCAAAAATTACATAGGTCATGGCTAAAATTTTGTAAAGCTCAAACTGGACGTAGCAAGTGCTTTAACATAAACGTGTGCACTAGGTGGAATTCAACATATGATATGTTGAATTCAACATACGAATTTAAGGATTTATTAGTAAATTTTTTTACAAGTGAAGTGAGCTCTATGATTTTATTGCCATCTTATTGGGATGATTGTTATGATCTTGTGCAATTACTTAAAGTTTTTGAGGCCGCTACTAAAGATTTATCGGGTGTTTATTATCCTACTTGCTCACGTGTTCTTGTTCATTGTACAGTGATTATGGCTCAATTAAGTGTTTGTAGTAATAAAAATTTTTTACAAAGATCCGTTACTTTTATGGTTTTGAAATGGTTAAAATATTTCAAATATATTCCTAACATTTTTTTAATTGCAAAATGTTTAGACCCGTCTTTCAAATACGAAGGTGTTTGTGGCCTTTTAGAAATTTATTATCAATTTTTTAACGATATAAAATATAGCGAGGGTGTTACTTATGATGCTTTGGATATGCCGAACTTTATGGATATCAAAACTAGGCTTTATTGTGATTTACAAAACCTTTATCTAGATTTTACTTCAAAATATGGTCCAAATATTTCTCGAAAACAAACTGTGAGGAGTACCGGGTCTTCCTCTTATGGATTTGACACTAGTACTCAAGCGGGTCAAATGCTTCAAAAAATTTTCGCCAACAAAGGTCATAGTGGTGGTCATACACAATATTCTGAATTAGAAGAATACCTTTCCGAGCCAAAGGGAGGCGAATTGCTTAATGCAGGGCCAAATGACGTGGACGTGTTGAATTGGTGATCAATTAAGCAAGGCCAATACCCTATCCTTGCAATCATGGCGAAAGAAGTCTTTTCCGTCCCCGCATCAACTGTAGCGGTCGAGCAAGCATTTAGCGAAACGGGATACATGCTCGATGAACGAAGATCCCAAATGGCACCGCATAATCTTGAAGCCCAACTATTGCTCAAAGATCATACATTAGCCGAAGCAAGAGAGCAAGAAAATAAATGGGATGATTTGTTCGTAGAGTACCCCATATCCACGACCGAAGGCGACACCACCGATGCGAGCGAGTCATCTCAATGCACCGAAGGCGAAGACTTTGACGATGACTTCGACTTCGACATGTAGAAGACTTCATGATTATGCGGTGTCACCAAAGGTAAGACGAAGGTAAGAGAACTACGTGGACTTTGATTCCTTCGGGATACGTAGGCAACTTAATTATAACTTAAATGTTATAATTAAGCTCAAGTCCTATTTCCTTTATTTCTTTTTTCCCCCAAATTACAAGTTGTAAATTAAGAGTTGTAATTTTATTTTAGCATCCAAAAGTTGTAATTTGTAAATTATACTAATAAGAGTTGTTATGTGTAACTTAAATTATATTTGTAAGAATTGTAATTTATAAGTAGTTGATTCAAATAAAGTAATTATGCAATATTTGTAAGAATATATTCTTAGAAATATATATTCTTACAAATATTCTATCAAATATATTTGATAGAATATTTGTAAGAATATATTTGTACTCCTAGTTAAATATATTTGATAGAATATTTGTAAGAATATATATTTGTTAGAATATATTCTTTGTTAGAATAAATTGCAAATTTGCAATTGCAATTTTTAAGTTAAATATATTAGATAGAATATTTGTAAGAATATATATTTCTAAGAATATATTCTTTGTAAGAATATATAACTTAATTACATAACAATATAAGTTAATTAAATAAGTTAAGAATATATTCTTTGTAATAATATATATAAGTTAATTATTTTATATTTGTAAGAATTACAACCTTTATTTTATTTAATTAAAGCATATTTAATTTGAATACAATTTAAAAAAAAAAAAAAAGGCGGTTCGGAACCGGAACCGGCGGTTCAGAACCGAACCGGAACCGCCGGTTCACGGTTCGGAACCGGAACCGTCAAAGGTGTAACTCGGTTCGGTTCCGGTTCCCGTGTTCGGAACCGTGGAACCGCCGGTTCCGGTTCGGTTCGAACCGGGAACCGAACCGTGGCCATGTCTAACTCTGACTTGGCTGACTTTCATCTGTTTCCTCTACTTGCACAAAAACATACTTGTCTTTGCCATAACCAAATGCAAGTGGTGTTCCCTCTGGTTCGACAGACTGCCAGTAATCAGTTTCAGATTCTTCTGAATCTGGTAAAATTATTTCATGCAACTGCAATGTAAAATTGTTAGTTGGTAAATGTTGAAATATATAAATAAGAGTCATTTATAGACTGAGTTTGAACTTTGTAAGCCTTAATTCACAAGCAAACAATAGTTAGTTGGTAGGTGTTTATTTTTTAAACTTTTGTTTCTAATATTGAATTCATAATGATTAATAGTTATTGTTGTGAATTCTTTGTCATATACTTCACAACCAAACATTAGAAATGTTTTCCATAAAATTGAATTTATTGACCATTATACTGTATGTTGTAAATTGAAGCTTTAAAACCTTGAATTCACAAGCTAAAGAAATATTTGTTGTGAATTGAATCTGTAAAGCTGGAATTCACAAGCAACATAACTTTAGTAGTGAAATCTTATTTATAAATTGGTAATTCACAATCAGAATATGTAATTGGTAATTCACAACTAAAATTTCTTATGGTTGTGAATTCAAGCTCAGATCTCGAATTCACAACCAACATAAATATTGGTTGTGAAATATAATTTGTAGTTCAGTTTCAGTTTAGTTGTGAATTCACAACTAGGGTTTAGTTTTAGGGTTTAGGGTTTAGATTGGGTTTAGGGTTTAGATTTTAGGGTTTAGGGTTTAGTTTTTTGGGTTTAGGGTTCAATTCAGTTCAGTTTCAGTTTCAGTTTCAGTTCACTTCAGTTGTGAATTTAGTGTTTCAGTTCAGTTGTGAATTCACAATTGCAATAATTCACAACTAATATTTCTTATGGTTGTGAATTCAAGCTCAGATCTCGAATTCACAACCAACATAAATATTGGTTGTGAAATATAATTTGTAGTTCAGTTCAGTTTCAGTTTAGTTGTGAATTCACAACTAGGGTTTAGTTTTAGGGTTTAGGGTTTAGATTGGGTTTAGGGTTTAGATTTTAGGGTTTAGTTTTTAGGGTTTAGGGTTCAATTCAGTTCAGTTTCAGTTTCAGTTCACTTCAGTGGTGAATTTAGTGTTTCAGTTCAGTTGTGAATTCACAAT
This sequence comes from Salvia miltiorrhiza, assembly GCF_028751815.1. Lineage (NCBI taxonomy): Eukaryota > Viridiplantae > Streptophyta > Magnoliopsida > Lamiales > Lamiaceae > Salvia > Salvia miltiorrhiza. Next base: position 27,681,894 of record NC_080390.1, read on the forward strand.
TGCAATAATTCACAACTAGGGTTTAGTTTTAGGGTTTATAGTGGACTTATGGTTTAGTGTTTAGAGTGGGCTTATTCTGGTTGTGAATTTAGCTTGTTGTGAATTGTTGGTAATTCACAACCAATATTTTTAATGGTTGTGAATTCAAGTTTCGAAGCTGGAATTCACAACCAAGAGAAATTTTGGTTGAGAAATATAGATCAGTTTGGTTTTATAATAGTCCTTGAAGTAATTTATTAATCTTAAACATGCTAAAACGAATACATATTGATGCAATGTTATTTAAGTATTTAAATGTGACTTACATTTCCTGTGACCTCCGTCACAACAGAATTAGCCCTCGGGAATTTGAACCTCAATATTCTTGGCATTTCCTTGTCCTGTTTTGGATGGCCACAAGTTTTTCCCAACTGTGGAATTGCAGTATATATCCATGCTTGTTCAATGAAAAATAACTTGTCAGAATTTGATAAAAAAACTAAATAAAATTTTGTAATTAAATCAATATTAATGAATAGAAGCTTACCAAGAAAGCAATTGAGAATCTAAAGAAATGAATTCCATCTAGCTTATCCTTGTTTCTTTCTGTTCTCTCTGTCGGTTCCGTCTTTATGCTCTTCATGTACTGCAGCAGGTGCTGGTAGCTGTAGCTTCCCCATGGAAAATTTTTCCATTGATTGTCATCTTCAACCATTGCCCATAACCAAGGCTTCACCATCGTTTTCTTAGGTTCCATTCCAAGAAGAAAGTAGTAGACTAGCAGTATCTTGGAAACCTTCACATCATCCATTTTGTCCTTTGTAATCTTCCCATTTACAAACAGGTTTTTCAGTGTTTCGACGCTCATAGACTTGTTCTGGAATCTCCTCGTGAACAATGACTTTGCTGGAATGATTGCTTCACCATCATTGTTGAATGTTGATGCTCCAAATCTGAGCCCTGTTATCAGAGCATACTCAAATCTTCTGAATCTCAGCCTCTTGTCATTTATCATGAAGCTTAGTTCATCCTCATCCTTGCCGAAGCTTATCTCCCTTGTCAGTACATACTGCACAGCGCTCCCACACTTGTTAATCACATCTGGCAGCTTCAAGAAGTGACCAAAGCATGAATTTGTCATCTTCTTATGTGCTGCAGATCCCCTTAGCTTCAACACTGAATCGATTATGTTTAATATTTCTTCTTTGCAGTAGAAGTTCATCTTGAATTTTACATCCCTCATGTTTGGCCTTTTGTAAACCCATTCAATCTGTTAAGATCATGTTTAAAAAAAGAAATAAAAAAATCAGTACAGTTTCTTACCAAGGCTCGAATTCACAACCAAGGACAGCTCCAATCTCTAGTTATTGGTTGTCAATAATTCACAACCAATCTCTAATTCACAACCAATTCACGATAGTATATTTATGCACATTCATGCTTCAAGACATATATGTTTTTTAATTTTCAACTAAGAATGATGTTTTTGTGATTTCAGATGCAATACTTGGGCTTGGTTGTGAATTGAATATGTAATGCTCGAATTCATAACCAACCACAGCTCCAATTCACAACCAAAAGCCCTAGCTCCAATTCACAACCGAAAGCCCTAAATATTGCTCGTGAATTTTAGAACAGTTTGATGTTAAAATGTATTCAAAAATATTCACAAAATATTCCAAAAACAATTATTAACCTTGATCTCAGAATTCACAACCAAAAGGCCTAGCTCCAATTCACAACCAAAAGCCATAGATATTGCTCGTGAATTTTAGAACAGTTTGATGTTAATATGTATTCAAAAATATTTACGAAATTTTCGTAAAACAATTATTAAGCTTGATCTCACGATTCACAACCAAAAAGCACTACCTGTTGTTTGTGAATTTTAGAATAGTTCATCACAACATATATTGAACAATAATTACAAAGAGTTACTCTAACAATTCATCGCATGCATAACATTAACAAATATAATTTTTCAGAATTTAATCTAGATCTAGAAAACTTACGATATTTTCAGTCGCTTTTTCTTCATCGCGCTTTTCCTCGGCTTCATTTGCTATAACTATCTCCATACATCCTTTTTCGCGGTTGATTTTTGTAGTTTGTTCTTTCTTCTTCGCGCTTTCGTCTTCTTCCTGAACGATTATTCTTTCTTCTTCCGGATCGATTTCTGTAGTTTTTTCTTTCTTCTTCGCGCTTTCGTCTTTTCCAGAGATTTGTTTTTCCACCGTCGAATCTTTTACTGGATTCGGATTTTCCATTTCAGGAGCGGTTGCAGTCGTTTCCATCGGTTGTTGTTCGTCTTTGTGGCGGTGCAGAGTGCTGTGGAGCAGAGTCCGTCTGTGGTGGTTAGGCGGAGTTGTAGAGTTATGGCGGTGATGCAGGAGACTTGTCTACTCGAATATCTTTTCGCATTCACGTTTTGGTGCGAAATTCGGAGAGAGAATGAGCTGTAACTATTTGAATAATGTGTTAAAATTGTGAGTTAAAAGTGAATATTTTTGGATAAAATCGGATCAAAAATTGGAGAGAGAAATCTGTGAATTGCTTGCGAGATTTTGGATTTTGGTTGTGAATTCTAGAGAGAAGAAAAATCTGATTTGCTGAGAGAAAATTGTGAATTGGTGCGTGTGTTTTGGTTGTGAATTGTGTGTGGCTATTTTTTTAATTTTTAAAGTTGAGGGTAAAATGGTAAGTGTGGCTATATTTTTATGTTTTTATTTTAGTGGACAATTTTTAAGTTTACAATATGAAATAGGCTATTTTCAAAATCCACTCTATTTATATATAGATTCGAAAAAAAAAAATGAAAAATTGGAAGGGGGATTCAGCCTGCCCTAGCCCCTGGCTTCGTCCCTGCTTTCCATCTCCCAATGATTTTGCTTATCTACTCAGGCGGTATCACTCAAGGTCATTCAAAGGGAAGAATAAAGGTCAGTGCACAAGTGATAAATCATACATCAACATGAACAAATGTTAAACCAAATGAAAAGTTAGTCTTTCAATTAGAGTGATAGAGAAAATTTAGATTTTTACGAACATGGAGGGAAATTGTGAAAATAAAACAAATAAAATAACTTATGTGGATGTATTGCCACATATGATGTAATTATTAAAGTCAAAAGATCTAGAATTTTAGATAAATGAAAAGAAAAATTTTCATGAAGCCATGTAAGACCTAAAATTAAGGGATCAGAAATCACTAATCATATTATATAATGATTGCGGTAGATGTTTAGGCTAGACATGCATAAGTATCTTTGTCTTGCTGCTTAGTGGACTCCTAATTCCTCAATATGATAATGTAGAGATTCAAAAAGTTTAAGTTTGATTTTGAGAATGAATTTGAGGAGGGCCTCACTTATATATATATATATCAGAAAATTATGGTCCAACATGGGCTTATTTAGCCCAGTTAAATGCTTTTCATGAACATCAAAGTGTACAGTGCTTTCCAAATCGATCTATTTTCCATCAAGCTTGAAAGAATTGGTGACGATTACTATTTAAATTTACTATTTCCTTAGTCCCACTTATCTTGATGACACGCTTTCCTTTTTAGTTAATGACACTTTTTAAAAATAGTACGTGATCTCTACCTTCTCTACACATCAAATAAGTGTGATCCTGATTCACTTTACACTCTTAACACCACATTCAATCTCCGTGTCAAAAGCAAATGTGCCAAGATAAGTGGGAGTAATATACTGCATTGCATGACCAATAATTTGACATGTGATAAGAAACTGCAAATTACATGATGCGTAGCTAGCTAGGCACGTTTCTGGTTGATGATATCCAAGAATCTCCTATAAGACTCTTGCCTCTGCAGTCTGATGCCGTCGTTGAAATTCTTGATGAATCTCTCGACTTTCCGGTTGAAGTCTTCAAGACTCATCGAAGGGTCTCTTCGGACCAGCCCTCCTCTGCGCGTTAATGAAACTGCATCGTTGAAAGTCTCCGCCTTCCTCAGCTCCCTCCATTTAGGCGACGTCGGCACCACCTCCTCCGAGTCCAGGCGGCGCGGCGGCGGCGGCGGCGCATCCCATGTTTCGCTTTTCTTGAGAGGTGTCTTCTTGGGCATGGGCTTGGGCTTGGGCTTGGGCTTGGACTTGGGCTTAGGCTTTCCTCCTCCGATTATCGCCTCCCAAGTGGCATCTAATGTGTTATCACCCTCTTCTTCAACGAATACGTCCTTCCATTTTTCAAGAGGATTAGGAACTGCTGCTGTTACTGTACTAGTTTCTTCGGGTTGATCTTTTGGAGATGGAAGAGTGGCTTTTCCGACAAGCACTTGTGTTGAAGAAGCATCATGGTACCAGCTTGTACCTGATGATCTCTGCAGAGAAGTTGAGCTACTGCTGTTTCTTGATGGTGGTTGTGGCGGAGGAGTGACTTGGACAACATCCCATATTGGTGGTGCAGATGGTGGTGGTTGTGGGACAGCATCACATATCGGCGGTGCAGATGTTGGTGGTGGCTGAGTGGCTTCGACAACGTCCCATATCGGTGGTGCATATGGTGGTGGTGGTGGCGGAGGAGTGGCTTCGACAACATCGTCCCATATCGGTGGTGGTTCAACAAGATCATCCACATCAACATCGAGAAGAGTAGTGGTTTGTTGGTGTTGGTCGTAGGGTTGTTGGCGGCGGCGGGAGAAGGCGGAGGAGGCTAATATGAGGATGACCATGAGATTGATGGCGAAAATGATACTGAGAGGAGAAGACAGGAAGCATGTAATGGAATTCCAAAATCCCATAAGGCTGGAGAAAACAATCTCGTAAACTGCCTCTTTCATCACCACAACACTGGAGATGAGGCCCATTGATAAGAGCAGCAGCTCCAAGATTTTGCCTGAGATCTGTACAAATCTACTGTAGTTGTTCTCAGCTAAACTGTCTACAAACAGAAATGGCATCTTAAGAGTTAAGACAACCTAAAATCAGATTGATTAACTAAGATGTGTTGTGTTCAACTCAGCTTTGTAAAGATAAGAAAGGTAGGAGAAATGAAAATGCATTGTGTCTGATTTGCTCCTGGATCTTTACATCGGGCACTAAACTGAACTCTCTCTCTCTCAGGGACGGAGCCAGGAATTAAGTTCAGGGGGGGCTGAATTTACTACGGGGGTTCGGGGGCAGTAGCCCCCGAGAAATTTTTTTTTGGGCTTCGTATATTTAAGGCATTTTTTTTATTAAAATACGAGCATAATAATAATAATAACAAACAACATTTTCATAGATTATATAGTTTCAATATATTACAAATTAGTTTCAATACATTACAAATTTTTTTTTGAACATTTCGTATTAAAAGACATTTTCATAGATTATAAATAACAAACAATTTTTTTTTGGGCATTTCATACATTTTCTATTAAAAGACAAGTATAATAATAATAGTAATAATAATAATGAAAAATATTTTCATAGATTATATAGTTTTAAATAACACGATTATCCTTAAGTTAAGTATATATGAGTGAATAAAACAAGCAAATCAATTTTTGTATAACCAAGTTTCACTATATTTTATTAAATGAATTTTGTTTAGTTCAACTTATTAAATTGGATTTTAAGTAGAAATTATATTGGGCTCGATCATAAAATGGACCACTAAAAAAATTGTATACACATGTATATTTAAATAAACATTTATATATTTATGCATATATATATACATAGAAAATTTTAAAATTTTGAGGGGGGCGGTGGCCACTACCAGCCACCCCCTGTCTCCGTCTCTGCTCTCTCTCTCTCTCTCTCTCTCTCTCTCTTGTGTGTGTGTGTGTGTTTCTTTACAAATGGAAGAGGGAAGAAACAAAACTGAGGAAGGGCTTTAAGTAATTGATAAATATTCTTAAACTTAAAGCTGATTAGTCCATATATATACTGCCACCAAATCAGCGTTGCTTTTGATAGTATATTTTACTCCCTCCGTCCACGAAATGAGTACCCATTTATGGACGGCACGAGTTTTAAGAAATGTATTGAGTGTAGTGTGAATAGAATAAGGGTCCCACATTTTTTAGTGTATTAATTAAAAAGTTTTGTGGGGTACACTTGCCAAAAAGGGAAATGAGTACTCATTTCGTGGACGGACGAAAAAGGAAATATGAGTACTCATTTCGTGGACGGATGGAGTATATCATGAATGATGTATGTCGAGAATATGGAGGCGTTTGGTTTGACTGATAAGGCATGATTGATAAGATAATCCACTTTAATCAAGTGTTTAGTTTGCATGATTGAGCCCGTGATTGATAACTCGGCTCGCATATAATCACCTAAATGAGTGATTGTTTATCACTCCAAAGGTGAATGGATTATTTAATCACCCATTCAATTTTATCAATTTAGTCTATCCCATTTATCAAACCAAACGACTCCTAACGTGATGTATTAATTCTGGGTTTCGGCTTCAACATGTGGAATTTAAACAATTGATGAAATTTGGAGATATTTTCTTGGAAATATTATATTAGTTATTCATTAATATGATAAAGAGCACTCAATAATTTACAAAAAATTAGTATAATTTATTATTTGGTGACAGTAACCTAACAAATAGTCAAATTTAGCATTGCTATCAGATAAGCACTTTTTCCATTTTTAATGAAAACTGTAAATTGCTAAAGAAATTATAGTAGCTACGTACCTATAACTATAGATAGGTACATAAAAATTGTAGCGTAATTTAAGGTACGAATTTTAATAAATGTATAAAATAATAATCTAATAAGTGATTTAGAGCTTAATGTTTAAGATTCACGGGGTATTTTTTATGGTTAGTCTTAATAAATAAAATAATAAGTTGATGGATTGAAACTTTAGGATATTTCAAGGCCATTGATTATTTCAATCATTTGAGCATTGAACTAGTTTTACTTAATTTATATCTCATTAAAAATGTGAAATTAAAGAAATTTCAATCTCGAGAATAAAAATACTCAAAATTATACAAAGTAAACATCTAGTTAAGATTTAGTTTATCACGAGTAACTTATGGAATAAGATATTATTCAATATTTTGTTAGTTTGTAAGTCAAAATCTGTTGGTATTTTCATTATTCATTAATATTACATCTACATTGACTATATATAATGTGCTAACTTGCTATTCTCTCATTTGTTCAGCGTTTATTTGGTTTCCAAATGTAAGATGTACATCAAAATTAATTTATATATGTAGTATATTATTGCTGCATGCCAAACAAATAGTACACTCACGATCCTAAAATGGAAGCAATTTTAATAAAATGATATATAAAGAGTTATAAAATTAAAATATATTATTAATTTGATTAATATATATATATATATATATATATATATATATATATATATATGGAAATATTTTCATATAGTACCATGTCTTAATGTAGTACCGTAGTACCCAATTTTGACCACACATTCGAGACATGTGGCGCATCAAGATTGTCATACGTGGCAAGGAGCTTCCAAGGCATTCCAAGACAAACACTGTAGAAGGGTAAAATCGGAATATAATTTTCGAATATTAAAAAAAATAGATTTTCTCAAAATAGACATATTTTACATGCATATAATATCACATAAAAATGCATAAAGCTTGACACAAAAAATGAATAACTTTGAACAGAAAAATGCATTTCATTTTTACAAATTTGGTATTTTCGCCACCCCACCCCACAACCCTCCCCCCTCCCAAAAAAAAGATAAATTTCACATGCATATAAAATCACACAAAAATGCATAAAGTTTCACATAAAAAATGCATTAAATTGTACAAAAAGCATTTCATTTTTACAAATCTGGTATTTTCGTACAATTTAATGCATTTGTGTGTGTTCTGTTATGCATTTTTATGTGAAACTTTATGCATGAAAAACATGTTTTCCCATAAAATTTTAAAAAAATCAACAAAAAATATGTATATAAAAAAATATTTTTATTTTTTTTAATATTCGAAAATGATTTTTCGATTTTACCCCTGTACAGATTTTGTCTTGGAATGTCTTGGAAGCTCCTTGCCACGTGTCACAATCTTGATGCGCCACATCTCCCAAATGTATGATCAAGATTGGGTACTACGGTACTACATTAAGACATGGTACTACAGGAACCCATCCCTATGTATATATATATATATATATATATATATATATATATATAGGGTTGCGCTAAAATAAAACCCAAACTTAGCTTATAAAATAAGACCAAATATGGATCTTTGATTTTATTGATTTGGACGGCTAGATTTAATTCACGCAGGATTAGTGATGAGGCTAAGATGGTAATTACATTATTATAGTAAATCTCGCCCCTCCTTAATTTAAGGATCACGTTATGCAGTTATTAATATTCCATATCTAATTCATACATAAAACTGACATGACAAATAATTCATACATAAACATAAAAAAAATTCATACATAAATAAAAAATAATTCATGCAACAAATATAGGGTGAGGTTAAAACAATTCGTACATAAACATGACATGACAAATAATTCATACATAAACCTAAAACAATTCATATAATCTCCCCCCCCCCCCTCCTAATTTAGGGATTACGTTCAGATTTTCTCATGTTACATAGTTTCTGTAACAATTTTATTTCTATTTGATATTCTAAGTTCATGAATTTTACAGACTGTATGCGTGAATATTTTAAATATAAATGTATGAATATTTTAAGTAGACATGTGTGAATATTTTACATATACATATATGAATGTTTCTGGGTGGATGAACGAAAATCTTTCTCTTGCTTCGGCTTTCTCTTCTTTTTTTTTTTTTGTGGTAGAATGAATTTTTTTATTTTGATTCAGAAGATATGAGTGCTTTCGATTAAACACAATAAATCAAAATTCAAATTTGTATTAATAAACACAAAAATATTCGGTCACTTTGTAGTTGAGATTCATTTAATGCTTAAATGGCGTCACTCCCTTCCATAATCCCAAGATGTAATCATTGTAAATTTTAATTTTTTTAATAAATTATGCTTTAGAATCGGAAGATATTGGATAAAAGATTTGGAAAGTCAAACCAATCTCTGTAGCGTTAAAAACAATATGTCAATAATACCCTTATATGGCTTTCGATGCTGAATAATCAATTATTTTATATGAATTAAATCACCCATTAAAGATGGTAATCCAGCCATCCATCATCTAGATTATACGGCTGTGATTTAGTCTTATATTATAGACTAAGGGAAGTCCATTGAATAGCACTACCCTATATATATATATATATAGGGTTGAGATCAATAAAGAATCCCTTATGTATAAAGAATAAAGAAATAATCTAAACCATTCATTCCATGAATATTAACGGACAGATCTCATCCAAGCATTTAGATTTTTAATAGATTTTTATTGAATAACCATTTATGGAGGGATAAATTTGTAACTTATTTGTTGAAATTACTCTCTCTCCTACCACCACACCCATCATTTACGGGATTCCTAATATCAAGCAGTGATTGTGAGAATCAATATTCATACTAATAATTATTGCTAGTTTTGTGATTTAGGTTACGCCATCTCCCTGCAAAAGCACGCCGGCAGCCACTGCACCGCGCTGCGCCTTCTCCAACGCCGAGCAAAGAGACAGCAACGTCCTTGCTGCGTACTTCGTCGCGAGGCTAGACAGAACCGGCGGAGGAGCACCATGGTTACCAATTCTAATATATATTCGCAATTTGAACCGAATCATTAGATTTCTTTTCTGGTTTTTTGTTCGATTTTTTTTGTTTGGGTTTTACAGCTTTTGAATCGAATTTTTTTGCTGGGTTTCCAAAACTAAATCGAAATTTTGGTTGGGTTTTCGGAATCATGTTCGAATTTTTTGGTATATGTAATATGATTTTTTGGTTGGGTGGTTTTTTGAAATCCAGGTCGTTAATATGGGTTTCAGATTTCGATTTCGATTATGTTATATGTAATATGATTTTGACTTAGTTTCTGGGTTTGTGATTTTAGATTAGGTTCTATTGAATATAGTTTTCGATTCTATACATGAGTAGGATTTGGAGAGAGTTTGCACACCGAAGAGGATGTTGAAGAAACTAGGAGCCTTCGCCAAGGATCCTATACCGGAGACTTGCATTACAGTATGCGATGTTTTTTAGCTCGACGCTTGTGCTAGAATTGTGTTATGTTAATATGAAGTATTGGATTCGTATAATATTTATTTTTTATTCAGAAAATTTGTATTTTTATTCGACATCTTATAGTGACATGTTCACTATAATGTACATAGCTATATTGTATTCATTGTATTAGTTAATTTATTCAGTTTCTTGTTTTACTTATTCAATTAATAACACAGTGGTATTTGATGAATTTTCAATATTATTCACTATAATTTTAGTGAATAATACAATTAGCTTATGTGTTATTCAATATATATTGTAGTTTATTTGTTAAATTTATATATTTATTTAGTATAATTTATAATTGCATTTGCGAAATTTATTATAAATCATTTTGCACCTAAAAAAAATATAATATTATTATCAGGATATTATGTAGTTTATTATTAAATTTTCCAAGTATATTCATTAACTTTTGTAGTTTATTCAAATAAATTTGATCTTTATTCATTTAATAATTCTATAATGTATATAAATTATGTGTGGTAATGTCCTGTTTGTTTATTTATTCTTTATATAATTAAATTTGAGGCAGAAACAATTTATTCACATAAATATGATTTTTATTCGATATGTCTTGAACAATATTCGAATACGATATATTCATGAATAATACTACTTTATTCAACAAATTATTTTTCTTATTCACAATTTATGAGTCATGATTACGTAATTCAACACATTAATATCCATATTCACAAAACTATAATTCTTATTTGATATGTTTTGAATAATATTCAAATAGAATATAGTTATTGTTTATCATACCAAGAAAGTTATTCAACAAATTACTATTCTTATTCGCAAAAATATAATTCTTATTTGGTACGTTTTTTAACAATATTCAAATAGAATATAATTATTGTTTATCGTACCAAGAAAGTTATTCAACAAATTACTATCCTTATTCGCAAAAATATAATTCTTATTTGGGTACATTTAGAACAATATTCTATAATGTATAATTTTGTTTATCGCACAAAGAAAATTATTCAGCAAATTAATATCCTTATTCGCAAAAATAATTCTTATTTAGGTGCATTTTGAACAATACAATACAATTAATATTATTTATTGCATAAAGAACGAAAATTAATATTTACAAGTTTTGAAATAACTCTTGATACACAAACATACTAATGAAAAAGTTAATATGGTACAAACACACTAATAAGAAAAATAAAATTCTACATAAATTACTAATTTTATTTGAGCGATTAGGACTTAAATTCTTCATGCATAATTAATTAATGGATAAATATATATAAATTAGGGGAAGATTTTATTAGTTTGTGATTACACATTAAAATTATTTGAAGAAAAAGAAATTTGGATGAATAAAAAACAATGTTTTACGGATTAAAACAAATAAGCGAAATATTAGTAAAAAAAAAAAAAGAATTGCAGAATTGTTGAAATTAAATTTATTACTAATAAAAAAGTATGTTGAATGAAAAAAAAATAACAAACAATTAAAAACGTAATGATAGGCATGCATGCATAATATCTTCCAAAAATAAAATAATCATGTTTGACTTAAATATAGGAACACGTTAGATTGAAAAAGGGAATTACATTTTAACCCTTATTGCCTAAAAAAGAGAGATCAAATCCGCCAATTTGGACCGTATGATCATCGTGCATCAATGAATAGGATTAATTCTTTATTCTTCCTACATTTAGCTTTCTTTTTTGATCCATTCCCTATATATATATATATATATATGGTAGTACTATTCAATGGTTTTCCCTTAGTCTATAATATAAAACTAAATCATCACCGTCTATTATACAAATCCAACGGCTGAATTCCCATCTTTAATGGGCTGTATAATTCATTTAATAAAATAATGTATTCAGTAAACATGGTGACGTAAGGGTATTATAGATATAGGATTTTTACCTTCCATATCTTTGATCTTCTCTCTTCATATTAAATAGGAAATTTAAGATACGCAATGATTACAACTTGTTTTTTTTTTTTTTTTTTTTTTTTTTTTTTTTTTTTTTTTTAAGGGAGAAACACGATTTTCCATTTAATTGATTCACACGGTTCTGATTCTCACTCCCAATTAATTAGGGAATTTAAGATTTGAAATTATTTGATTTCATTCGAGAGGCATGTACATTTAGTTCATACCGGATTTACTATAATTCATACTTTACTTGATGGAATAATTCACTAAATAACTTAAAAAATTCATATGAATAGAAAGTAATTTTTAATACAATTTGATTTTTTTTTTCCGTGCATACTGATTGTGTATTTATATTCATACAATGAGTTGGATATGGTAATATAGAGTGAATTATTTTTTAGATGCGTATGAATCATTTATAGTGTCTGTGTGAATTGAATATGATTTTATAGATGTGTGAGTTTGGTGCTGAATTCATTGATAATATAAATTATTGGCATACTTGAAATGAATTATTTTTGGGTCCTGTATGAATTTTTACGATTTGGGATAATCTGATTTTATGAATAGTTTTTTATTTTCGTACGAATTGTTTTTGATTTACGTACGTATTATTTTGATTTACGTATGAATTATTTGGTTCGCACGTATCATTCCTATAAGTTATTGTATATATATATATATATATATATATATAGGGGAAGGCTAAAATAAGAACGCTTATTAAAATATAAATTAAGAACCATTTTCAACCCTTAGATCATCAAGATCTACAGTTGATTCATCACCTTGTTGGATATATTCATGGTCATGAGTTCGAATCCCAAAGGTAGCAAAAAATTATTTTTTCGATATTCATACCTTTATACAGTTTATTCATGCGTGTTATACATAAAATTCATGCATTTTTGCTGGTTCGTAATTCTTAAAATAAGGGTGGTTTATTGAATAACCGCCCCTATATATATATATATATATATATATATATATATATATATATATATGGTTCGCACATATACACATAGTTATTCATGCAGGGAGTATAGAAACGCAGATCAATATAGTATTATTTAGGATTTGCAATGTTCATACCCAAATATACAAATATTCATACCACTGTAATAAACATTCATACCACCGTGATAAACATTCATTCATAAATTTGTTTTGCACGTATCATTCATATAAACCTCACTAAATATTAATACCACTATGATAAATATTTAATTTCCTAAAAAATTTCGCTTCAGAATCGGAAGAGATTGGATTGCAGATTTGGAAGGTCAAACAACGTTGAAAAAGATATGGCAATAATACCCATTTGTAGCTTATGTTAATGAATAATCGATTATTTTATATGAATTATATAACCCATCAAATATGGGAATCCAGTCGTCCATCATCTAGATTGTACGGTTGATATTTAGTCTTATATTATAGACTAAGTGAAGTCCATTGAATAGCACTACCCGATATATATATGGGTGGGCTACCGTAAGAACACATCTTAAAATAAGAAATAAGAGCAATTTTCAATGTATGAATTTTATGTAGAATACGTATGAATTCGCTGTATAAATGTATGAATTGTGAAAAATAAATTTTTGCTACCTTTGGGATTCGAACTCAGGACCATAAATCCATCCAATAAGGTTACGAATCAACTGTAGATCTTGATGATCTAATGGCTGAAAATGATTCTTATTTTATATCTTAAAAAGTGTACTTATTTTAGCCCTCCCCTATATATATATATATATATATATAAAGAGAGAGAGAGAGAGAGAAAGAGAGAGAGAGAGAGATAGAGAGAGAGGTGAGCTAAAATAAAAACACCTTTTAAAATATAAAATAGAAACTATTTTCAACCCTTAGATCATCAAGATCTACGATTGATTCATTACCTTGTTGGATGAATTCATGGTCCCGAGTTTGAATCTTATAGGTAACAAAAAAATTATTTTGTACAATTCATACATTTACACAGCGAATTCATACGTATTCTACATAGAATTAATACATTTTAGGTAGTTTGTATTTTATATATTAAGAAGTATTTATACCGTAGCCCTCCCCTATATATATATATATATATATATATATATATATATATATATAGGGTTAGGTTCCTGTGCGAACTGATGAACAACGATGTTCATGTGCGAACCATGAACAACTATATAAAATACATGAACAAAAACACATGAACAACGATGTTTATGGCTTACTATCTTTTGTTTATGTATTTTATGTATTTGTTCATAAATAAAAAACACATGAACAAAAATATTCATGTGTTTTTGTTCGACAACCGTTGGATCTGCCCAAATCAACGGTTGTGATTAGTTCCTCATTCTCACAAAAAGATGTGGTTCTCACTCGATCATTTCCACACACACACACACACACACATATATATAGGGGTGAGATCCTGTAGTATCCACTCATCTCATAGTATATAAGTCCAAATCTGGACCACACAATGGGGCCACGTGGCTCACTAGGAGCGCGCCACGTGGTAGCGGCCTCCCAAGACCTTCCAAAACCTTCAAAGGCAAAAAACACGTAGGGGTAAAATAGTAATTTCAAAAATTATAAAAAAATCAATTTTTTTTTTATTTTTTTTTACCGAAATTTTATTTTTTTTCTCGCGGTCGTCGTCAAAATTATGCATATAATTGCACCAATATGCATAACCATAAACTCAAATATGGATAACGTTGGATAGAAATATGTGTGAGAACGTATCAGTATGCAAAACCTCGGGTGCTTCTCGCTGTCGAATAATGATATGCATATTTATATTTTTCTTTATGCATATTCGTGTTGAACTATATGCATAATATTGTGCGACACCGTCAGGTAGCTCTCGTCGTTGGTCACTTGACGGATCATACTTTTTCAGATGGGTCACATACTGATACTTTCTCATGCATATTTCTATCCAGCATCATGCATATTTGTGTTTATCTTTATGCATATTGGTGTTCAATTATATGCAGAATTTTGACGACGGCCGCGGGAAAAAACATGAATTTTCAATAAAAAATAAAAAAAATAATAAAAAAATTAAAATAATTTATTTTATTTTTTTTATTTTCAAAATTCTTAATCCTATTTTACCATTGTGTGTATTTTGCCTTAAAAGCCCTTGGAAGGCGTCCGCCACGTGTCACTCTCTTAGCGCACCATATGCATACATGGTGTGGTCCTTAGTAAGGATCTATACAAACCAGGGGGCTTAGCTCACCTGGCCACCGGATCCTCACTTAAGTGATGAGACCCGGGTTCGATCCCCTTTGGGAGCGAATTTGGTGTTTGGAGAGATAAGGTGGGCTTGGTGAATTCTTGGAGTGTTTGGGGAACTAATTGTTAACATCTAACATAACTTTGTCCAATAAAAAAAAAAAGTAAGGATCTATACACTATTATAAGGGGGTGGATCTACATGTAGGGGTGTGCATTCGATTATATGGTTCGGTTTTTGCTAAAACCAAACCAAACCAAACCATATTTTAGTTCGGTTTAAAAAAAAACTGAACCGAACCGAATTAATCGAATGAACCGAACCGAATTAACCGAAATTTTTATAATCAAAACCGAACCAAACCGAAAAACTGAATTAATCCAAAAAAAACAGAAAAAACCCGAAAATTTTGAAAAAAAAATTGAAAATTCCAAAAAATACAAAAAAAAAACCTATAAAATTTAAAAAATATTTGAAGTTAGATATTATAAAATTATAATTAAAATATTATATATATATATATATATATATATTATATATTTATATATTATATATATATATATATTATAAATATAATTCGATTTTTCGGTTTTGTTGGGTGTTTAGAAATCCGAACTGAAAAATTGAAGTTTTATGAAAAAATAAACCGAAAAATCGAACCATATTTTAAAATTTTGGTTTGGATCGGTTCGGTTATTCGGTTTTGGATTTTTTGCTCACCCCTATGACTACATAATCCACTATATATATATATATATATATATATATATATATATATATATATATAGGGTCGCATTCAATGGAGACCACTCCCTTAGATAAAGAATAAAGACCAAATCAAGGTCATTCATCTCACTCCAATCAACGGTTCATATAATTTTCTGATTTGATTTTTCATGTAATTAAATATTGGTTAATTACATTTATTTAATCCGAAAAAAGTAAATATGTCCACTCAAATCCACTGAAATCTGGGATCACATTGAACAAATCCCGAAAATTTCTCTCTTCCCATTCTGGGACCTGATCCGTCAATGAACATAATAGGTGAACATTAGAATGTTCAATTGTTTTCCTACGAACATATCGACGAACATTAGTATGTTCATTTATTTTTCTATGAACATATCGACGAACATTAGTATGTTCATTAGTATTTTCTACGAACACTACAGATCTACAGATCTGCAGAACCGGCGGCGGCGCGGCGGTCGCCACCACGAGCGTCCACGTGACCGCCCTGGACGGCCTGGTGAACGTGAACTCCCTCTTCACCGTCGCCGTCTTAGTCGTCGCTCCTTGGCGACGCCGGCGTCGACAGATTGGGTAGATTGGGGAGAGAGGCGAGGGAAGGGAGAATGGAGAGGACAACGGCGGTCTCGGACTCGGAGGGGACGGCAGATGAGACGGAGGAGGAGATGGAGGCGAGGAGCAGCAACAGGAGGAGGAGGAGATGCCGGCGGCTTCGCCGGAGAAGAACAGTGTGGGAGAGAGAGAGAGAGAATGAGTTGGGAGAAGAAAATACTCCCTCCGTCCCAATAAATGTGGCCACTTTGTTTTCGGCACCGAGATTAAGAAAGTGATAGTTAAGTGTGTAATCGTGTGTGGCCCACTTTTTTAATTAAGTGTTATCTATCAAAATTAAAGAGCTAATTAAGTCTCATTCTCACTACATCAGTTCTATATTTTCGCCGGAGGCGACGCCGGAGCCGGCGACGAAATCGCAAACTGTTGGAATACAAGCTTGCGGGCGTAATTACAATGAAACAGAAAGCAGGAGATAAGATTACAAACTAAACTGTATTGAAATTACAGAAATGATTAAACCAGGAAAACAGCCGAGTCGAGGAGGGTCCTCTCTCCGCAAGACGAGATACGCCCCGGTAGTGCTCTCGGTTAGGCATGTCGTCCCCAAAGATGAAATGACTTCGTCTCGTAGGTAGCAGCACCGCAGACCAACGAGCTCCGACGAACTGGAATGAGGCGAGAACAGAACTTAACAGATGGTGCAGAATGCAGCAGAGTTTGAGTGTAATGCTTGTTTCAGATGTGTGGATGATGCATGGAGGCTGTCCTATTTATAGGCACAGACCACATCAATAGGGGGAGCCTGCGGGTTTAATTCCATTGTTGGAATTCAAATGGTGTCGGGAGTTACAGGCAGTAACAGACGTAACAGCAGGGCTGTTTGAATCTGCGGCCGCGCGTCGGGTGACGGGGACGGGACCGAGACCGAGGCCGGGGCCGGGCGTCGGGTGACGGGGCTGGGGCCGGGGCCGGGCGGGCGGCGGCGGCGGCGCACGCGTGTGGGCTTTGCAACCCGTCACGTGTGCACACAGTTTTATTACATGCTGTGATGTAATAACTTTTATACTGTAATAAATGTTATCCACATTTCAATGTGGGATAAGCATTAATCCTTCTTTAATGCTTATCTTTTCCCACAGCTCCATGTTTCAAGTACCCAACTTTAAATAATTATTTCTCACTCACCGGAAATCGGTTTTGAGTAAATAAATATACTACGATCATCTACTCGGAACGTAGATCGATCTTGTCTCATTTAATTCTACTAAATTAAATGTTTTCGGTACTCGAAAAATTATCAAATATTGGTTACTCACAACCAATTTCCAACAATCCCCGACATGAGTGGAAATAGCCAAATGCAAATGCAGACACAAGCTCTGTTCTCAAGAGACCTTAGTGTATTAGAATAGGTGGTTTGCGGCCTTGAACCATCCTTAGTTAATACTATCAGATATACTGGTGAATTGGTAGAACTTGATGTCTTTGAACCATTTCTCCTTCGTGTATATCGAGACAACAATATTAACACACTAACGCCTCAACCTCATTTCGTTCTCACGTTTTTGTCCTTTGCGGGCCTTGGACAGCTCTTTGGATTCATAAGTGTTAGGTCGATGCGGCCCCCACATCTCACTTATATAGGTGATTCTTTCCCGAGTATCCTGCTATACTCAACCTCCCCGAGGTGTTTAGGAATCATTAAAAGTCAAGGACTTAACCTTACCACTAAGCAGGTTTCAACACTCAGTTGCTCTCTGGGGAATGCAAGTAGTTGAGTGTTCTACTTGGAATCTTATAGCTTAGTTTTCCCATTGAACCACGTTCTTGGGGTCTCCAGTCATCATGGTTGGGTTACCACTATAATCATCCTTATTTTGTGGATTTTACACCCATTCCCTCTAGCAATTTATACATTTGATCTCGATTCAAAGCTTTAGTGAGCGGATCGGCCAGATTATCTATTGACTTTATGTAGTCAATTGAGATAACTCCACTTTCGATCAAATGTCTTACGGTATTATGTCGTCGACGTATGTGTCGAGACTTACCGTTATACAACCTACTTTTCGCCCTCCCAATAGCTGCTTGGTTGTCGCAGTTTATCATAACAGGCGGCACGGGTTTCGACCAACATAGAATATCTTCCAAAAAGTTTCGTAGTCATTCGGCTTCTTCACCTGCTTTGTCTAAAGCGATGAATTCTGATTCCATGGTGGATCTAGCAATACATGTCTGTTTTGTAGATCTCCACGAGATTGCTCCTCCCCCTATAGTGAACATGTAACCACTCGTTGATAACGAGTCTTTCGCGTCGGATATCCAGTTAGCATCACAGTACCCTTCAAGTACCGGGGGGTATCTCGTGTAGTGTATTCCAAAATTTAGAGTATACTTTAAGTATCTCAAGACTCTCTCAAGTCCTTTCCAATGTTCTCTATTTGGATTACTTGTATAACGACTCAATTTGTTCACTGGGCATGCAAGATCAGGTCAAGTGCAATTTGTAATATACATAAGGCACCCAATGATTCTTGCATATTCTTCCTGTGCGACAGGTTCACCCATGTTCTTCTTCATGTGAACGTTGAGTTCCAATGGAGTTTTTACAGGCGATTTGTCAAACGCATTAAACCTTTTGAGCACTTTCTCAATGTAATGAGATTGTGTCAAAATTATTCCATCAGTGGTCCTGAGAATTTTCATTCCAAGGATCACGTCAGCTAACCCCATGTCTTTCATGTCAAAATTCCTTTTTAACATGTTCTTTGTATCAACAATGATACGATTGTTGCTTCCCATAATCAACATGTCGTCTACATAGAGACACACCATAACGTACCCATTACTAGTGCTCTTGATGTAGACACATTTGTCACATTCGTTGATTTTGAAGCCATTTGACAACATGACATTGTCAAATTTCAAGTGCCATTGCAGCGGCGCTTGTTTCAGTCCATAAAGAGACTTTACTAGTTTGCATACCTTTTTCTCTTGTCCAGGTACTACAAACCCTTCAGGTTGCTCCATATAGACTTCTTCTTCTAGATCACCGTTTAAGAACGCAGTTTTGACATCCATTTGATGAATCTCAAGATTGTGCAGAGCAGCAATCGCGAGAAGCACTCGAATGGATGTAATCCTCGTCACTGGTGAATAGGTATCGAAAAAATCGTACCCCTCACGCTGCTTAAATCCTTTGACGACTAAGCGCGCCTTATACTTGTCTATTGATCCATCAGCTTTATATTTCCTTTTTAGGATCCATTTACATCCTAAGGGTTTACAACCCTCAGGTAAATCAACCAACACCCAAGTGTGGTTTTGCATGATTGAATCAATTTCACTCTGGACTGCTTCCCTCCAGAGTAGTCTGTCTGGTCTAGAGAACGCCACTTTGATAGATGAAGGTTCTTCATCTAGCATGAAGGCGATATATTCTGGACCAAAGTCCTTGGCTATCCTGCCTCGTTTACTACGTCTTGGTTCTGACACTTCAAGGTCAGAGCCTGATCACTTTCGCGATTCGGGCACTGTCTCAACAGGTTCAGAACTAGTAGCTTCTTCTCTAGTATTGTTGCTTGTACTAGCTTCTTCATTTTCCTTGTCTTTACAAGGAAAGATATTCTCAAAGTAGACAGCGTTGTTCGATTCCATCGTCATTCCTACAGTCATTGTTGGAATGTCTGACTTGTGAACCAAAAAACGATGTGCATTGCTGTTTAGTGCATACCCAATAAAGATACAATCAATTGTTTTAGGACCGATTGTGACTTGTTTGGGTGGAGGCACTTGCACCTTGGCTAAACACCCCCACACTTTAAGGTATTTGTATGAGGGCTTTCTGCCTTTCCACAACTCATAGGGAGTGACGTCCCTTCCCTTGAGTGGTATTTTATTGAGGATATAGTTGGCTGATAGAACAGCCTCCCCCCACATGTTCTGGGGTAACCCAGAACTAATCAACATGGCATTCATAATCTCCTTAAGAGTTCGATTCTTGCATTCAGCAACACCATTAGATTGAGGTGAATATGGAGCAGTTGTTTGATGTATTATACCACTAGCGTTGCATAATTCCTCAAACGGAGCAACATATTCTCCTCCTCTATCACTTCGAACCATCTTAATTCGACTACCAAGTTGATTCTCGGCTTCTGTTTTGAAGTTCTTGAAAGCTTCAATAGCCTCATCTTTACTTCTTAGAAGATAAAGATAGCAATACCTTGTGCAGTCATCAATAAAAGTGATAAAGTACTTTTTACCACCTCGAGTTTGCACAAACTTTAGATCAAACACGTCGGTGTGGATTAGTTCTAAAGGTTTAGTACTCCTTTCAACAGAATGAAACGGAGACTTTGTCATTTTTGCTTCAACACAAATTTGACATTTGTTTTGAGTGTTAAACTCGTTTATTTTTAGTAAATCCATATTTACCAATCTTTTTATAACATTTAGATTCGCATGTCTACAATGCTATAAATCACAACACTCAAACAGATAAGAAAATAAGCTCATTCTTATTATTATTGAGTTAGATAAGCTCATTGGCTATGCTCTACCAAAGTGCTATCTAAACAATGATTATAACAACTTGAACTCAAACTCTAGTCTAAGCCGCAAAGTTGTCTTGATCAACTTCTACTCAATGATAATAATATCATGTCTCGCCTTCTTCTTTTTGAGCTTGTAGCAATTCTTTGCCAAGTGACCCGGTTTGCCACAGTTGTAGCAATCCTTCATTTTTGCTTTGCCCTTGTCCTTGGCATTTGGGCGAGCACGCTTGTTGTTGGAGGGACCGCCTTTCTCCAACAAGTTGCCTTTGATTTGAGATGAGTTTTCGACCTTGGTCATACATTCCCTCACGTCAAATTCTAGGCGCAGCTTAACCATGAGATCTTCAAGAGTCATCTCCTCTCGGTTTTGCATAAGGTAGCTCTTTAAGTCAGTCCAGCTAGGCGGAAGCTTCTCGATGACTGCCGCAGTGATGAAAGCTTCGGGCATTTTCATCCCTTCGGATTCCAACTCATGCAAGATGAGTTGGAAATCTTGCATTTGATCCATGATCGATCTACCATCGACCATCTTAAAGTCTAAGAACTTAGCTATTACATCATCACTACGGTACTTATTCTCTAGTGCCTCCCAAAGTGGTTTGGAGGTTTTACATTGGCGTATACATTGTATAAACTATCCTCTAAACCTTCCAAAATGAAATGTTTACAAAGATAGTCGCCATAGCGCCAATCGTCATACCCGGCATGCACAAAGAAATTGGTCTCGTTCTCCGCCGGCGTAGGAGGCTCGTCTTCTCACAGGAAATCGACCAAGCCCAAAGTCGTGATGTAGAACATCATCTTGTGCTGCCACATTTTGAAGTGTGACCCACCAAACTTGGGTGGCTTTTCGGCTATTGCATTCGCCCTCGGGGGCTGCATTGGCACCGATCCTGCCATGTTGCCATAGCTCACCACGTTGGTCCCGAAGGCCCCAACCGTTTGTCCAAACGTGGACCCCATGGAACCACTCGAAGTGGAGCCAATCATTGACCCAAACAAGGTTTGGCCAACCGTTCCTTGCACGGAACTACCTCCTCCAAGTGTTGTTTGGTTAGAACCAAACATAAAAGGAAGTGGTGTTGAACCACCAAAAGGACCACCACTAAACGTGGAGGCAGCAGCGACAGAGGTGGCGGGTGCCACGGTTGACGCGGCCACGGCAGAGGCGGCGGCAGCAGCGTTGGCAGCGGCAACGGCGTTGGCAGCGGCAACGGCGTTGGCAGCCTCGGTGGAGTTCGCAGGACCGGTCGATATCTCCAGCAAAGGTATTTAGGTTTCGAAAATGTTAAGTTCAATTACAAGTTCAAAAACTCCCACTTTGCAAGCTATCTCGTCTTGCGATTGTTGGAATACAAGTTTGCGGGCGTAATTACAATGAAACAGAAAGCAGGAGATGAGATTACAAACTAAACTGTATTGAAATTACAGAAATGATTAAACCAGGAAAACAGCCGAGTCGAGGAGGGTCCTCTCTCCGCAAGACGAGATACGCCCCGGTAGTGCTCTCGGTTTGGCGTGTCGTCCCCAAAGATGAAACGGCTTCATCTCGTAGGTAGCACCACCGCAGACCAACGAGCTCCGGCGAACTGGAATGAGGCGAGAACAGAACTTAATAGATGGTGCAGAATGCAACAGAGTTTGAGTGTAATGTTTGTTTCAGATGTGTGGATGATGCATGGAGGCTGTCCTATTTATAGGCACAGACCACATCAATAGGGGGAGCCTGCGGGTTTAATTCCATTGATGGAATTCAAATGGTGTCGGGAGTTACAAGCAGTAACAGACGTAACAACAGGGCTGTTTGAATCTGCCATGACTCCTTCGACAGCAGCAGTTACGTGGGAAGCTTTCTGGGAGACCAAGGGTTCTCCCGGGCCAAGCCCTAGCGGGCTTCGTGTGCGTGCGCGTAGGCCCAACCGAGTTGGGCCTCGTCCCCTTCGAACTAAGTTTTCATTGGTCCAAAAAGATAAGAGCCTAGGGTAGTCCCAAAGGCCAGCCCAAAGACCACCCAAAGACCAAGATCCAAGATCCAAGTCCAAGTCCAAGTCCACAGCCGCGCGTCGGGTGACGGGGACGAGACCGAGACCGAGGCCGGGGCCGGGCGTCGGGCGACGGGGCCGGGCGGGCGGCGGCGGCGGCGCGCGTGTGTGGGCTATGCAACCCGTCACGTGTGCACACAGTTTTATTACATGCTGTGATGTAATAGCTTTTATACTGTAATAAATGTTATCCACATTTCAATGTGGGATAAGCATTAATCCTTCTTTAATGCTTATCTTTTCCCACAGCTCCATGTTTCAAGTACCCAACTTTAAATAATTATTTCTCACTCACCGGAAATCGGTTTTGAGTAAATAAATATACTACGATCATCTACTCGGAACGTAGATCGATCCTGTCTCATTTAATTCTACTAAATTAAATTTTTTCGGTACTCGAAAAATTATCAAATATTGGTTACTCACAACCAATTTCCAACACAAACCAAATCCCAAATTGCAAAGCAGATCGCAAATGAACAGATCCAAATCAAAAGAAATGAACTAAATCAGATCGAAAATGAACAGAAATAAATCCCAAATCGCACATCGTAGATCCCAAATTGCAAACCAAATCACAAGAAGTTGGGTCGGATTTGTTCGATAGAGATGTGAGCAAGGGAGAAGAGGAGAGCTTCATGCCAAAGCCGGGAAAGAAGAGAGAAGCAGAGGTTGCGGCTGGTCGTTCTCGACGGAGTCTGGAGAAGAGTGAGGAAGAGAGAGGGCAGTGGCTTGCCTGGAGCGATGGCAACGATGACGGCGGTCGCCACTCACCCCTCACCTTTACAAGCGAACCAACAGAGGGAGGAAGAAGGAGATGCGGGCCACCCTCAGATCTAGGGCTCGCCATCCTCAGATCTAGGGCTTGCTACCCCCAAATCGCGACCACCCTCAGGGCTAGGGCTCGCTCTCTTGCCGGAATTACAGAGACGCGGCGGCGGCGCGACTCCGAATTTATGAAGAGCAGACGTCGGAAGGCAGGAGGCGGCGGCAGACATAAAGCTCTTTAGAGAGAGAGAGAAGCGATAGATGAGAAAGAGAGTCAGAGGGTGAAAGAGGGGGAGATAGAGAGAGATGCGAGAGGGTGAGGAGACGGCGGTCGTGGCGCAACGGCGGCGCCGCCGTCGACCAGAGGGTGCAGACGAGAGGGAGAGGGTGCGGCGCTGTGTATCTGCGTGATGTGTGTGTGAGTGTGTGTGTTTGTTTATGTAATTAGGGTTTAGGTTTAGATAACTAATTAGGCTTAATTAAATTATAAATATTTATATTTTGAGAAAGTGGCCACTTTTAGTGGGACAAACCAAAATGGAAAGGTAGCCACATTTATTGGGACGGAGGGAGTACAAAATAACAAACCTAACCTTTATTATATAAAATAAATGAAATAAAATCATAATTAAAGGTTAAATTATCACCCTTAGATTAAGCAAGATCGACGCACATGACTTGGTATTTATTTTTTATCTAAGGGACTGGTCTCCATTGAACTCTCCCCTAATATATATATATATATATATATATATATATATATATATATATATATATATATATAGGGGGCGGTTATTCCACAAACCCCTCTTAGTATATAAATTAAGAACTTATATTAACCTTAGATCTTGTCCTATTTAACGGCTGAGATCAAGTTTTGAAGATTCCCACCGATTCATTTTATGTTACAACTCAATTCGCGCATTATTTGCTTCGGAGGGTAAATTCGGCATTTCTTGTTGACTTTTCCAAATGGCGAGCTACACATTTCCGAAAATGATGCCTAATTTATTTGGAATAAAGATTTGACGTGATTGAAATTATGGCATATGGATATCCTTCGATTATTTGCGTGAACAGTACATTTTTATTATGTGAATTATTTTCATTCTTGTACTAATAAGTATGTGGAACGAATATATGTGCTAAAAATGAATGAATTGAGTTTGATATGTGCATGAATCTTTTTTGAATATATATGTCACTGATATGTACATGGGTTAGCTAATATCTTATTTGTGATGATGTATATGCATTGGCTATGTAATAACATATGAATATGTATTATTATTGTGCGAATTTAATGAGTATTTTGCATGAATAATTTATAATCGTTATTGTTGTATGCTTGATTAGTGAGAATTAAGTAAAAATTCGTGAGTTAGTGCATATTTGTGCTGAGAGTATATACATTAGCTCTATACTAAGGTTTGAATATCTATGTTTATTGTGCTAATTTAATGGGTATAATACATGAATAATTTGAATCTTGCTAATTTAATTTTTTGTATTATATTTATATTATATTGCTTGTATAAATTTCTTTAATAACTAAAATATGAATTGGAATATATTTTTGCATGCAAATTTTTTGTTTTAAAAATGGATTTAATGTATATTGGTATTTGTCACTCTTTTGACAAGTCGCATTCTTTTTAAAAATAAAGTTTCTGTGTTTACGTGTTGATGTGTTCCACAAAAATAAAGATATATAGGGTTAATTGTGATTGAATTACACAATCCCTTTAATTTAGGAAAGGATTATAACCGAATGACATAAATTACTTTTCTATCCAATCTATGTAGCCAGCGAGATTTTTTATGTAATTGTTGTGATCAAATCTGGCTGTCGATTTAAATTGATCCATTGGTTATTAACGGTTCTTAATTTATATCCTAACTCTAGTTCTTATTTTAACCTAACCCTATATATATATATATATATATATATATATATATATATATATATATATATATATATATATATGGGAGACTTCTTAACATATTAAATTTGAACTACCTAAAATGTATGAATTATATGTAGAACACGTATGAATTCGCTGTGTAAATGTATGAATTGCGAAAAATAATTTTTTTGCTACCTATGAGATTCGAATTCAAGACCATGAATTCATCCAACAAGGTGATGAATCAACCGTAGATCTTGATGATCTAATGGTTGAAAATAGTTCATCTTTTATATTTTAAAAGGTGTTTTTATTTTAGTTCACACTTATATATATATATATATATATATATATATGTGTGTGTGTGTGTGTGTGTGTGTGTGTGTGTGTGTGTGTGTGTTATAGGATTAGGTTATAATAATAATGTTATTTTTCATGAAAAATAAAAAATATTGTATAAGTCAGTATATAATGTTGTATAAAGTGCTTGTAATAACTGAATAATAATATTTAATTAATTGATAAAAATTTTGCTCTCTTTAAAATTTGAATTCAGGTAAATTTTTATCTCTTTAAAATAAATATCAATTATAAAATTTAAAATTTGTATTATAAATTTATTTTCATTTTTTTATCATATTTTTTAATTCTTAATTGATCTTTTTCCCATATATATTATTTTAAAATTCCACCGGTCCATTGGGGAATTAAAGTAATTAATGAGATTGTGGGACACTACTGCCCATATGAATTAGATTGGAATCATTCAACAAACATTTATTAATTTGAATAAAAAAGATCCATCTTATCTAGATAAGAAATGTTGAAAGACTACGACACTTGGATACGTCTACAATATATATTGATTACGTACGTGTTTGGTCGTTTACATTATGCGCCTGAAATATATCCTTATATACTAACTATGATATCTTAATATTTTATTTAATAAAAAATAATATAAAATATACATTTTTTTATAAATTAAAAATTTAAAAATATTATATTGATTTAAGAAATTCTGTATCACCTACGGAGATGAGATACGTAATGCAAATTTTAATTATAATTTTAATACATCATACCAAACGACATATTATGGTTGCATATATGCGGGTATCCCTCGTCTTAAAAAAAATGAATTTACCTACTAGGAGAACTTTAGTTTGTTGAATAATTAATCTCTAATTGTCGAAAAAATCTAGTTCAAACGCTAAAATTAAGGTACTGAAGTCGCTAATCTCTTATAACAGGTTATTGATTCAAGTTCCACCGACATAGTGTTTGGTTGTTGATTTGAGTAGCTTGATTATTTCATTGTAATATACTCATTCTGTCCACAAAAAATAATCATTCTTTGTCATTTTGGGACATTCAAAAAAATTAGTCTCCTCTCTTTTTAAACAATACCACATTACTTATTATCATTAATTAATTAAGCATCTACTTATTATTTACCCTTTTTAATTACCACATGTTGTGTCTCTTTCTTCAGTCATAATACAATTAATTATCATTGATGAGGAGTAATAGATGCACAGCAGAGGAATCATCTTTGCCAGAGGAACGAACCTCACCAGAGGAGCGGATATGTCAGGGAAATCACTCCCGATCATAGAAGTCACTTACGCCAGAGAAGTCACGTACGCCAGAGAAGTCGCTGAAGAGCGGAGGAACCGCCCGCCTGGGGGGCAAATTTACCACTATGCCCTTGACCACGCGGGAAGCATGCTTTGAAAGCGAAATTACTATTTTACCCCTAGCATGTAATCTATAAATAGCCACTTGTACGCACCTTGTAAATTTACGCTTTCAACACTTTTACTACGGCAACAATCTTTTCTCGTGCTCTCAACAATCTAGCAATCTTTTCTCATCGTTACGATCAATCTCTAGGTAAAATCCACAATTCACCGATACTTCACCAAATAAACGATCACCGTTCATTTATGCTTTACCAGCTGGCGTCGTCTGTGGGAAATCTGGGCTAGGACGTGAGTTTTAGTCGTCGGCGCATGCAGATCCGTAATTATGGTCGGATTTGCGTGCGCGGGCACCGATTGAGATAATAATTCGATTACCCAATCAAATCCGGGCCTATACACGTGTTTTCATGCGGATCCACTTCCGATCCTTTAAGATCGATGGTTTTTTATGTTTTCCTTGCATGTGCATGTGGGGGAGGGTATGGGAATTGAGGATCGAAGGTTGATTTGTGGATATTTAACACGCGATCATGATAATTGTGTGTGGTTATGCTGTTTTTTCGCTTAATTCTTATTTTCCTTATGAGTCTAACGTGTTTCGCTAATGATCTGTTGTCTGGTGCTCTGTTTTTGTGTTTTTGGGATTTTCACGGATCAATTACCGAGCAATACGTCTTCTCTTTGGAATTTGATTCCGAATCTATGGGGAAATCTCTACTGTTCTCTCTGCTTACGTTTTGAACCGTGCTCTGGGTTTATTTCCTAGTGCACGAGGGTGTTTTCTTATGGGATCTCTTAATGGCTTCCGTGCCAGAGTTAGCGATATTCCTCATTTCGTATTCCTCCGATAATGGATCATCCGATCTGCTTTTTACTTGAAATATCTTCTCACATTTTTCGTGTCTAGGTACCATGGACTCTTCCGATGCTCGCCGTACTCTTGAGAATGAGTTTGACAACGCAGGGCTTAATTCCGCTGCACATACTACTGAGGTTCCTACTTCGCTGTTCAACAGTATGCAGGCTAGCACCGTCTTCACCACGCCGCCAGGCTTCCACGCTATCTCAGCTACCCCACTGACGGGGCAAAATGTTAACATCCAGAGATCTGCTCTGGTGACACCGGGTTCCGACATGCTGTTTAGCCCTATTTTGTGATGATTTTATGGGTCTTTTTGTTGTGCATTCGAGCATGCTTCGTTTCTTTTTGCTCTATCTTTCACTTGCTCGATATTATTTGGTAGTATTACTGTTGTGTGCAGGAATCGGGAGCAGCCGCGCGTTTTGGCATCGTTTGGAGTAGTTTCGGAGGCAGAGCTCACGGCCGCCGCCGTCATGAAGCCGGCCGCTGCCCCACGGCGCGCACCGTGCAAATCTTGGAAGACTCCGTGAAGGCCCTCCACGGCGCCGCCGTCCCACGGCGGCCGCCGTCGCTGTAATCCGGCAGTTACGTTTTTCCGTATTTAAGCCCTTTTTTAGGGTTTTTCTACTCACTTTTCCGATCGCAGCAGCCTCCTAGGCAATTTCCCTTGTTTTCCCTTAGTTTTAGAGTAGTTAGATACATCATAAACATCTTTCGATTCGTTGGATTAAAGTTAATGTCATTGTGCATTCCGTTGGATTGGATTTCCGGATCGTACACTTATGTAAGAACTCAGTTTATGTTTTCTATATGAATGAATGCTAGTTTATTTCCATTGCTTAGATTATTGATGCTTAGTATTCAATTGATTAAATGTTTATTCTTTTACCTTGCCTAGATAATCGTTGTTTATGATTGTTGAATTAGCTATGCTTTCTCGATTGCTAGTTAGGTTTATTAGTTCCCTGCGTTCTTAATCTGCTTTCTATATTCGCCTAGATAGATTTGTACGCTTTCCGTTGATTCTGCATTGGATAATTTTACAAGCTTTATTTAATTACGCCTAGATTTAAAGAGAGAGTGTCAGACCCAGCTACCCGATTAGAGTGTTTAGATTTCCTTTCCTGTTTCCTGTGAGTAGCACGATCGAAGCCCTGCTAAGCCTTCCTTGAGAGACGACTTGAGTCACCTTACCGCTCTAGGACGACCTCGTATAAATTCGAGTCCATCCGCTAGGTGTTTTTGGATGAGTCAAATTTTGGCGCCGTTGCCGGGGAAGGCTTTAGGCATTTGATTGTGTTGCATTGTTTTCCGTGTTTATTTTTGTTTTCTTCTTTTAACTCGGTTATTTTTCTCCCTCCGGTGCGTTTGATTTGTTTGTTCGTGTTGTGTATGCAAGAACGTAGAAGCTTGAAGAGAAAGCTTGCACCTTACTTTGACAACATTCACCGACCTCGTGAGGTCCTTTCTAGCATGGAGGAGGATTCCGAGTCCAGTTCGAGAAACTTTGTGGAATCGCAGTATCCAGAGGAAGATTGTGAAGAGGATTATCCCAGTCTCGACCAAGAAGTAATGGCAGAGCAGAATGTACAGTATATGGGGGATTTTTCCAGGCCTGTTATCGGGAACACTAGCACGTCGGCAATAGTGCTTCCCATGGCAGTCCGGAATTATAATCTGAAGCCAAACGACTCAAGCCTGCTGCCGCTCTTTTATGGGATGCCGAGTGAGGATGCTCTACAATTCATCCGGGACTTCTGCGTGCAAGTACAGACCTTCCCACTGTTGGAGCTCACCGAGGATCAGTTGAGACTCAAGTGCTTACCCTATGCACTCAAAGACCGGGCGAGGACGTGGTTGCTGTCCTTGCCGCCAAACTCCATAACCACGTGGAGCGAGGCATGTGAGAAGTTCATGCTCAAATATTACCCTAATCACAAGACACATGAGATTAGGACTCAAATAATGAACTTCATGCAAGGAGCCGATGAACCTCTCCACGAGGCTTGGGAGAGATTCCAAGAGCTCCTCCGCCAGTGCCCGCAGCACCAGCTAGCACCCGTCATGTTGATGCAGTTCTTCTATGACGGATTGATTCAGACGGCACAGTTTATGGTGGACAGTACAGCAGGGGGCAACATTGCCCGGAAGACAGCTGATGAGCTTAAGGAGATTTTCAACACACTAGCAGCGAGTTCTCAACAAAAATCAGTCAGAGGAAGGAGGGTCGAAGCCAATGTAGTAGCCCCGAACAATGAGCTTCAGAAGCAAGTAGCGGACTTGATGAGGCAAGTACAGCACCTCAGGATGAATCAGGAGGAGTTCACATCCGAAGGAGGGGCAGAGGTCTATGCTGCTCAGAGCTATCCGGAGAGGCCTCAATCTGAACAGAGGCCCAGCTTTAATCAGGGGCAACAGAGCTCCAACTCGGGTTGGAGAAATCAGCAGAACTCGGGATGGAGGAACCAAGCCCCTGGCCAAGGGTCAGGATCAAACCAAGGTCACATGCAAGGACATGGGCAGAGTTCTCAATTTTGTCAAGTTCAGCAGCCTATAGGCTATCAAAACCAACAGCAATCCTACCTATCCCCGCAGCAATTCCCCATGCAACAAGGGAATTTCGAGCAGCCGCAACAGCTCTACCCACCTCAGCAGCACCAACCTCCAGGCCCCTTATTTGAAGACCAAATGCAAGCTTTCATGCAAACTAGCAAACAGGCGATGGAGGCTCAGAGTGCTACCATCAAGCGCCTCGAGACTACAGTGGGGCAATTAACAGGAGCCTTGAATCAGCTGCAGCAAGAACAGCAAACGGGGAAGTTCCCAAACCAGGACCAACAGCCGCATCAAGCTCATGTCGTGGCGGTAATCAAGGAGAATGCCCCAATAACCATGGGGAAATGGAGAAGCAAAACCGTGGAAGCAATCAAGGCTACCCAATGCCCCAGTGAGCCTCTGCCACTTGTAACTGTTGCACCAGACCAACCACCACCCAAGCAAGGAGATCCAGGTAGCTTTATTTTTGATATTAGCTTAGGTGGGGTTGAAAGGGCTTTTGGAATGCTTGATTTGGGCGCGGCAGTCAATTTGATGTCGTTTGATATTTTTGAGAAATTGGGTAATAAAGAGCTGAAATGCACGAATATGAAGATAGAGCTAGCTGACGGGTCTATCAGTGTCCCACGGGGCCTTGTTGAGGATGTTGAGGTGGTTGTTAGGGGGATTAGTGTCTTGGTTGATTTTGTTGTCCTTGATGTGGGAAAAGGGATTAAAGGCGAGAATGGGCATCTCGTGCTGCTTGGCCGACCCTTTATGGCTACCAGCCATACTCGCATCGATGTGGGTACGGGAACTGTAAGTATGGTAGGGGCAGGTAGAGCGGTAACTTTCTCTGTTTTTGATAGAAAACCTACTACCCCCACTCCCTTAATTCAAATCTGCTCTTATGTTGAAACATTTGATGCTTTGGATGAGGATTGTATTGTGCAGGAACTCCTTAGTAAGTTACAGGAGGAGGACGAGATTGTGGAGGAATTCCTAGCTATCTTGCAGGATGAGGCTGACATTGAGCAGAAACCTCTGGATAAACTGCACGAGGAAGGTGATATAGAGCAAGGCTTTCTGTCTGCTTTGCTACTGGAAGAGAAGTTCGATGAGGTTGTGTCACTCGATCTCCTTGGATGGGTGGATAGAGGACCATCTCATGATATGAGCATGGAACGCTCATTTGGAGGACCCGCAGCTGCAATTCAAGAAGTTATGTTTACAAGGGCGTTAAGGCAGCTAGAGCTTCAATCGGATTTTGGTTAAGCGGTTCTCTCCTAGTCGGGTTGGCGACTTTAAAACTAACGCTGCATGGGAGGCAACCCATGTTTTCTTGCTTTTTCTTGTTTTTGTTTATCTTTCGTTTTGTTTGTGTTTGAGTTCTTTTGTTTCTATTGTTTAGTGCAGGTTGTTGCGTTGGAGACTGCTTGTCTATGGATGAGAGAGAGGCAGACATCGTGGGACACTACAGACTCATCACTGGATCGGTATTTAGGAAAGTTTCCTCTTTCATCCCTCTTTTCGTTTGCACTGAGGACAGTGCCAGATTTTAAGTGTGGGGGGGGGTGTTTGTTGGTATTTGTGAATCCTGTGGGTGTCTTTTTGTTGCATTGTTGAGCTTTCTTGCGTTGGGGCGAATGGTCCCCTTCTCTTGTTTTCTTGCCTGTTTTTAAGTACATCGCATGATTGATGGTGGTTCACTGGCGATTCTGGATTGTTTCTGTGTTGTTTGTTATCCTTGTCCTTTGTGATTGAATTGTTCCCAATTTGGTGTAATTAGTTTAATGTTTGGATGCAACACCCTGATGAGCAACTCTTGACGTGATTTGTCCGGTAGATGCTAGGGGGAGTGTTTTCAGTGCAATTTCCTAATATCTTTCTCTGTGTTGAAATGTTTGGTTGGTTGTTGAAGTTTTTGATAGCTCTGGGTCTCTGCTCCTCTAATGGCATCATTATGAGCATGGGAAACCACACGAGAATATTTTGGATCACCTCCAAAAGTTCGATCTCGTGAATTATGGCCTATCTATTAAGAGCAAAAATAACTTGACCCCAAAAAAAAAGAGAAGTGAGATGTGAGAAAAATGAAAGAATGTGAAAAAGGAACGAGATATGATTGTAAAGGAAATTGCATTAGGAAATTCACCCCTAGTGGAGAATTGGGTCTGATCGGATTGAGTTGTATCATCTTGTTGTTGCATTTTTAAACCTTAACTTTGAACACTTGATTGGGGACATTGATATCTTGGAAGACTTGGATTGGTTGGTATTTTGCTTGGTGTGAAGAATCGCCTGTGGATTTTCTTTCGATGTTGTGATTGTTGCTTGAGGACAAGCAAGGATTTAAGTGTGGGGGGGTTGTTTAGCCCTATTTTGTGATGATTTTATGGGTCTTTTTGTTGTGCATTCGAGCATGCTTCGTTTTTTTTTGCTCTATCCTTCACTTGCTCGATATTATTTGGTAGTATTACTGTTGTGTGCAGGAATCGGGAGCAGCCGCGCGTTTTGACATCGTTTGGAGTAGTTTCGGAGGCAGAGCTCACGGCCGCCGCCGTCATGAAGCCGGCCACTGCCCCACGGCGCGCACCGTGCAAATCTTGGAAGACTCCGTGAAGGCCCTCCACGGCGCCGCCGTCCCACGGTGGCCGCCGTCGCTGTAATCCGGCAGTTACGTTTTTCCGTATTTAAGCCCTTTT
Source organism: Salvia miltiorrhiza (assembly GCF_028751815.1). Taxonomy (NCBI): domain Eukaryota; kingdom Viridiplantae; phylum Streptophyta; class Magnoliopsida; order Lamiales; family Lamiaceae; genus Salvia; species Salvia miltiorrhiza. Next base: position 27,715,577 of record NC_080390.1, read on the forward strand.
TTAGGGTTTTTCTACTCACTTTTCCGATCGCAGCAGCCTCCTAGGCAATTTCCCTTGTTTTCCCTTAGTTTTAGAGTAGTTAGATACATCATAAACATCTTTCGATTCGTTGGATTAAAGTTAATGTCATTGTGCATTCCGTTGGATTGGATTTTCGGATCGTACACTTATGTAAGAACTCAGTTTATGTTTTCTATATGAATGAATGCTAGTTTATTTCCATTGCTTAGATTATTGATGCTTAGTAGTCAATTGATTAAATGTTTATTCTTTTATCTTGCCTAGATAATCGTTGTTTATGATTGTTGAATTAGCTATGCTTTCTCGATTGCTAGTTAGAACCCTAGGTTTATTAGTTCCCTGCGTTCTTAATCTGCTTTCTATATTCGCCTAGATAGATTTGTACGCTTTCCGTTGATTCTGCATTGGATAATTTTACAAGCTTTATTTAATTACGCCTAGATTTAAAGAGAGAGTGTCAGACCCAGCTACCCGATTAGAGTGTTTAGATTTCCTTTCCTGTTTCCTGTGAGTAGCACGATTGAAGCCCTGCTAAGCCTTCCTTGAGAGACGACTTGAGTCACCTTACCGCCCTAGGACGACCTCGTATAAATTCGAGTCCATCCGCTAGGTGTTTTTGGATAAGTCACATGCCAAGCTTGGTCCCCACATCTGGTGGTGGATCGCTAAACTTTGGACTGGTAGAGCAAATGATGGCTCTGCTCAACTACGCTACTGTGCGCCAGGCTTTGGGGACTCCTCTGTTGTCCACCATCCCCGCCACAACTCCCCTGCTGGGACGGGCTGCCTCAACAGGGCCCCAACAATAAGTTATGTGAATACCACAATTCTTACGGGCATTACACCAAGCATTGTGGACACCTTAAGCACCAGCTGGAGCTTTTAGTACGACAGGGCAACCTGGACCAGTTCATAGCCCGAGGCAACGAGGGTCAGGGTGAGAGGCCGGAGCATAGAGGTGAGCGAAGGCAGGACCAGGGAAATAACCGAGATCGCAGGCGAGAGGACAATCGCGATAATCGCAGAGGCGCGGTAGAGGATCAGGCCCTTCCTGACCCACCCAGAAGGGAAGTCCATATGATTTTCGGGGAAAATGGAACACCGACATCTAACAGAGCTAAGAAACAAGTTTTGCGGGCAGTGAAATCAGGATACTATCCTAAACAAGTCATGGGGATTACGGACACGATAGAAGAGCCGTCCATCACTTTTGGGTCAGAGGATTTGAGAACGCTCATGTATCCACATGATGATGCGTTAGTGATTAAGGATGACATAGCCAGTTGCATGGTCCATCGCGTGTTTGTGGACTCGGGCAGTGCAGTGAACATTTTTTATCTAGAATGTCTCCAGAATATGGGGATCGGGGCTAATATAGAGCCTACGAATGCTCCTTTGTTCGGGTTTGGAGGGGAAATGGTTATGCCAGTAGGGTATGTAGAATTGCCGATAACGTTGGGCAAGACAGATGCATGCAAAACCAGGGTGATCCGGTTCTTGGTGGTGGATATGCCAAAGCAATCTTATAATGTAATACTGGGACGCCCAGCTCTGACCGCATTCAGAGCAGTCATTTCAATGTTCCATCTCAAGATGAAATTCCCCGTCGAAGGGGGAAGGGTGGGAGAAGAGTGGGGTGATCAGACAATGTCCAAGGAATGCCATGTGCGGATGCTCACACATTCGTCAGGACAGAAGAGGGAAAGGGCAGCAGAGGGATCAGATACCCACAAGAGGGGAAAAGTGGGCGATGTTGCCGCTCTGGCAGAGGAACGACAAGAACTGACAAAGTTGCTGAAAGACCGGGATAGTACAGAAAAATCCGCTTTAATATCCACTAATGATGTGTGTAACATGATTGAATTGTTTCCAGGGAAGGAGGGTTTTCAAACCAAGATCGGCAATGAGTGAATAGGTCAGAGAGGAGCTAATTAGCTGCCTACAGAGAAATGCGGATGTGTTCACCTTCAGCACAGCCGACTTAAAGGGAATAGACAGAGAATTGGCAGAGCATTGCCTCAACGTGGACCCTAAGGTCAAGCCAGTGAAACAAAGAACAAGACACTTTGGGGCCGAGAAAGACACCGCGATCAGGGAACAAGTTCAAGGGCTGCTGGACGCAGGGCATATCGAGGAAGTGCAATACCCAGAGTGGATTTCGAACGCCGTAATGGTGGCCAAAAAGACAAACACCTGGCGAATGTGTGTTGATTACAGAGACCTGAACGCTGCTTGCCCAAAAGACCATTATCCTTTGCCGAGGATTGATCAGCTAGTAGACTCTACCTCTGGTTGCGCGCTTTTGTCAATGATGGATGCGTATCAGGGCTATCATCAGGTGAAGATGCATAGAGGGGACATTGCTAAAACGGCTTTTGCCGTCTGTTGTGGGGTTTACGGCTGGAAGAGTATGCCGTTTGGCTTAAAGAATGCAGGGGCCACATACCAAAGGATGATGGAAAAAATCTTCAAAGAACAACTTTCAAAAAATATATCGGTTTATGTTGACGACATGTTGGTACGCAGTATCAGAGCAGAGGATCACGTCTCTGACCTGGAGAAAATTTTTACAGTCATAAGAAATCACCGACTCATGCTCAACCCAGCGAAATGCACCTTTGGGGTCACCACGGGTAAATTCTTGGGCTACAAAGTTACTCCCACGGGAATCGAGGTTAATACAGATAAGGTCAAGGCCATTATGGATATGACCCCACCCAGAGGAATCAAAGAAGTACAGACTCTAAATGGACGTATCACTGCTCTGAGCAGGTTCATCTCCCGATCAGCGGAACGCAGCATGCCATTCTTCAAAATTCTGAGAAAATGGACCAAATTTCAGTGGACAGCGGAATGCCGAATGGCATTTGAAGATCTCAAGACTTACCTAGCAGAACTCCCAACCCTGACCAAGCCAGTGCAGGCGGAGGTGTTATACTTGTACATAGCGGTGGGGGAAGAATCAGTTAGCTCGGTGCTCATCAGAGAGGAGGGAAATCACCAGAGGCCAATCTACTTTGTCAGCAAGATCATTCAGGGCCCCGAATTGAATTACTCAGAGATCGAAAAGGCTGCTCTGGCGGTCATGATCACGGCTCGAAAATTGAGGCCTTACTTTTTATCACATCGGGTAGTGGTGCGAGCTGCTTTACCCTTTAGGCAGGTACTAGGGTGACCGGATTTGTCGGGAAGGATGGTCAAATGGGCCGTGGAATTGGGAGAATATGACATGGAGTATGAGCCAAGAACGGCTATCAAGGCACAAGCTCTGGCAGATTTTATCCAGGAGACTACTCGCCTCCCTGTGCAGGAGTTCTGGATTGCTTTTGTGGATGGTTCAGTCACCAAAGAAGGGTGTGGAATTGGGGTATACATCGTCTCTCCAAGCTCAGGAATATATCAGTTTGCTATCAAGTTCACTTGCAGGATGTCCAACAATGAGGCCGAGTATGAGGCCGTGGTCAGAGGAGCACATATTTTGTCAGAATTGTGGGCTGAGTGTGTTATCATCAGAACCGACTCCCAGTTGGTGGCTTAACAATTCTCGGGAGAATACCATATCAAAGAAGATCGGATGCGAGCATATTACAATAAGATCAACGAAATGAAAGCAAAGTTCATGGAATTCAAAATCGAGCAGATTTCTCGGGACGAGAATACCAAGGCAGATCTATTGGCTCGAGTTGCCAGCGCAGTGGAGCAAACGTGGAGTGATGAAATTACGCTGCTCTGCGATACCAGAGAAATGAGGACTTCACAGATCTTTTCAGTAGAAATCAAGGATGACTGGCGGGCCCCAATTATGCATTTTCTTAAAATAGGGGAGCGGTTGAGCAAAGAATCTAATCAGAGAGCTCGATACGAGAATTATTGCTTGATCAACGATCAACTCTACAAGCGGTCTTTTACCCACCCTTTATTAAAATGTTTATCTCCTGATGAAGCTGACTTTGCCCTAAAAGAAATTCATGCAGGTTGTTGTGGTGCACATACGGGATTCAGGGACCTTGTACGAAAATCATTCGGGCAGGGTTCTATTGGTCTAACATCAACAAAGATGCCAAGGAATTCGTCCGCAAATGCGAGGCTTGCCAGAGACACGCCGGGAGAATCAACGTCCCAGGGGAAACGATGGGCGTCATGCATGCTGCATGCCCATTCGACAAGTGGGGCATCGACATAGTCAGGAAACTGCCCACGACACCAGGGGGCAAGTGCTTTCTCATTGTAGCAGTAGACTACTTCTCCAGGTGGGTGGAAGCTGAGGCTGTTGCAAAAATCGACGAGGTCACAGTGGAACGGTTCATCTGCCGAAACATCTGTTGCCGATACGAAGTCCCCAGAATTATCATCTCAGACAACGGAACCCAGTTCACCGGGCAGAGAATTGCTGACTTCTGTGACCGAATGGACATCACTCAACGTTTCGTGTCCGTGGCTCATCCTCAAGCAAATGGGCAAGTGGAGCTAGCAAACAGATCAATCTGTGAGGGAATCAAAAAACGGCTGAATCAGAGCAGAGGGAAATGGGTCGAGGAGTTAGACACTGTCCTTTGGGCATACCGAACTAGCCCAAAGACAGCAACCGGAGAGGCGCCTTTCACTCTGGTATACGGATCCAATGCAGTCATACCAGCAGAGGCCAGATTGGAGTCACATCGTATCACTACCTACGACACAGAGCACAATTCTGAACTCCGAAGAACAGAGCTCGATCTCGTTGAAGCGCAGAGGGACGAAGCTCAAGTCAGAGCAGCGAAGTACAAGAGCATCATCAAGGCGGGATACGACAAGAGGGTCAGAGCAAGGAAGCTAGCCAAGGGCGACCTAGTCCTCAAGAGAGCCGACGCACTGAAGCCGGTGGGCAAATTCGAATCCAATTGGGAGGGTCTCTTCATCATCACCGAGGTCCTGGGCGGCGGAGCATACACTCTGTCGGATCCAGACGGTAGAGCTTTTCCTAGACCGTGGAACATCAATACTTTGAAAAAGTTCTATGTGTAATGTTGTTTAGACGACACGACAAATTGTAGACCGAATACTCTTTTTCCCCACATGGGTTTTAACGAGGTTCGGGGCCATGATATCAATAAAATCGGATACGTGGTTCTAGGGAATTCCCTGATGTTGACTCATTTATTTTAAATTATCGCTTTTCAAATTGCATATTCTACTTAACATGTTCATGTAGAGCATTGCACATGTCACCAGAGGGGGGAGTAGGGTGTATACCCATAGTCCACAATTTACAAATTCAAAATTACTGCTTAGCATGTCAAGGGAAAACAAAGGCAAAATTGCTTCTTAGCAAGTCAAGGGAAAAGCAAACATCAAGGGCAGATCAGTCATTTGAACCATAAGCCACGAAAGTTGGTTGCACCCTCAGGGTCTTCCATGCTCCGTGCAGGGGGTTACTATTGAACCGTAAGCCACGAAAGTTGGTTGCACCCCTAGGGTCTTCCATGCTCCGTGCAGGGGGTTACTATTGAACCATAAGACACGAAAGTTGGTTGCACCCCTAAGGTCTTCCATGCTCCTTGCAGGGGGTTACTATTGAACCATAAGACACGAAAGTTGGTTGCACCCCTAAGGTCTTCCATGCTCCATGCAGGGGGTTACTATTGAACCGTAAGCCACGAAAGTTGGTTGCACCCCCAGGGTCTTCCATGCTCGGTGCATGGGGTTACTATTGAATCGTAAGTCGCGAAAGTTGGTTGCACCCCCCGGGTCCTCCATGCTCCGCGCAGAGTGTTACTATTGAACCGTTAGCCACGAAAGTTGGTTGCACCCCCAGGGTCTTCCATGCTCCGTGCAGGGGGTTACTATTGAATCGTAAGCCGCGAAAGTTGGTTGCACCCCCGGGTCCTCCATGCTCCGCGCAGAGTGTTACTATTGAACCGTAAGCCACGAAAGTTGGTTGCACCCCCAGGGTCTTCCATGCTCCGTGCAGGGGGTTACTATTGAATCATAAGCCGCGAAAGTTGGTTGCACCCCCCTGGTCTTCCATGCTTCGCGTAGAGTGTTACTATTGAATCGTAAGCCGCAAAAGTTGGTTGCACCCCCCGGGTCTTCCATGCTCCGCGCAGAGTGTTCTAAAGGGAAGCAGCGAGGGGAAGCAACGAAAGAAAGTAGCGGAGGGAGCAGCAAAGAGATGGCCCAGAGGGAATAGTCAGAGAATCCTCAAAAGCAGTAGTCAGAGAAACCCTCAAAGCAGGAGTCAGAAAAATCCTCAAAGCATGAGTCAGAGAAATCCTCAAAGCAAGAGTCAGAGAAACCCTTAAAGCAAGAGTCAGAGAAACCCTCAAAGCAGGAGTCAGAGAAATCCTCCAAGCAGGAGTCAGGGAAATCCCGGAGGGAGGAGTCAGAGAAACACCCAGATGGCGGAGACCGAGCAACTACAGAGGGGCGAACTAGAGACGCTCCCGAAAGGGAAAATCAGAAGAATCACTCAGAAGGACCATTCAGAAGCATCAAACGGAAAGCATAGCCAGGGAAGCTGCTCAAAGGAAAGTCAACCAGAGGAATCACAAGCACTTCAACAAAAAACAAGAATTCTACCCTATACAACAAAAACATACATCACAACTCGAGGTCCTGGAATGCAAGCTCACACCAACCACAACAAATAAGAAGACAACACAAAGCAGGAATGAAGGCAGAGCCAGCACAGAAATTAAAAGAAGAAGACAAGTCATGAGGGAAATTCATTTATAATGCCAAAACGGCAGGACTATACATCAGGAGCAAAACAAATACTAAGTATGTACAAGTTCGGAACTACAATTTTTTTTTATAAACTAAGGGAGGGAATGGCAAGGCAGTCAAGAGGGAGGAGCAGGGACAGTGGGCTGGGGAGCGGCAGAGACGGGAGGATTTGCAGCGACCGGGGCAACAGCTTCAACTTCAGCTCCAGCAACAGCTATTGGGGCCTCGCCAGAGGGCCCTCCTGCCTCAAGCACGAGCAACGTGCCGGAGTCCTTCACCACAGGAAGACGCGCTTCCACATCCAGCAGCTTCAAAGCCTCTTGCACATAGGTTGTTTCATCTCTGTACAGGGCAAAAAGCTGATCCACCGCGGAGGAGGAAGAAGCAGGATCCTCGAAGGCTGAGGCCTGGAAGCCGGAAGGCAGGGGAGGCTCCATGCTGTACTGAGAGAACCCCAAGGAATTGTCACCAGCCGGACCCCGCAGCTGGTTCACAAAGCTCACCAAGGAAGCGCAGAAGCGAAGCTTATATACCAGAGCAGCAGGCACCGATTCAGAGCCGACCCCAAAAGCAAAATAGGGAAGGGCCTTCTCCAAAACCGGATACCACCACTCCGGTTTCTTGGGGGACTCGGCGGTGATCCCCAGCAGCCGGTTCAAGTCCTCGTCCTTGATGTTCTCCATCAAGGCTGTCATGTCCGGAGCCGCGATATGCTCCGCGGATGCGCCCGCCATCTCCAACGCCTTTATCGCAGATTGCTTTATTACGTAGGCGAAGATGGAGCCAAAACCCTCCAAATAATCCGGAGTCCGCTGGAAGGCTGCCAATGTACCCTCCAGCATCATACCCAGGAAATGCTGGCCCTGGGGAGACAAGAAGAACTCCAGGCGCTGGTCCCGGGCCCCCAGAACATAACCACAGTTCTGGGCACCAGTACAGGCCCTCCTCCAGCCACGCTTGGCTTCCTTGTATTCCTCATCATATTTCGCCCTGAGGCGGAGGAGGTTGTCGTGACCTTCTTTCTTGACCCTCTGCAGCTCAGAGGCTAGAGAGGCCTTCTCCACCTCCGCCTGAGCCATTTTGGCCTGCAGCTCAGCCACATCTGCCTCGGCTTTGCTAAGCCGCTCCACGGTACCGGCGACCTCGTCGTCGCGTTGTGCCGTCCGCTGCTTTTCTGCCTCCAGATTATGCTCCAGTGCACCGTAGTCATCAATGCACTGGATCACCTCTCCAACCTGGGACTCCAGCTGCAAAGAAAGGAAGAGAAAATGTCAGGGCAGAGAAATCAAAATTTCAGGGCAGAGAAATTAAGAGGTTAGTAATAAAATCATTCGAACATATTGAATAATGCAGGGCACCTGAAGCACCAGGCGGCTGAGTGAGTTAGCCAACGCAGTCTTTTTTATCTTCTGCGTGGCCTCTCTATCCTTGGGATGAATGTGGGAGAGGAGGGTGTGGACAAAATCACGCCCCCTTAGAGACGAGATCGGCTTGGGGCCCGAGGCCTCCGATTCCCCTGCAGGCAAGGCCAATGCCTTGCCCCTTCCAGCATCCACGGAGATCGCCTCCGCTTCACCTGCCGACCCAGCTTCAGGGTCCACGAACTTGCTGCCCTTCTGCAGGCTCTCCTTGCGCCGCTTCTCTGCAAGGGTCAGCGTGGCAGCCTTCCTCTTCCTTTGGACTAGGCGGGAGTCAGGAGTAGGGATGGTGTGAAGTGCTTGAGAGAGGGGCACATCATTGTCAATGTCCACCACTTGAATGGCGGATTTCCCCCCAATCTCGCCAGAACCAGATCCGCCTACCTTCTGGCTGTCTGGGCTGAACATAGATAGCACATCCATGTCCTTCCCCTTACCAGGGGGGAAGTGCTGCACCAAGGTGGTCTCCTCCGGAACAACTAGTATCATCTGGGAGATATCCACCCCAGGATCCACGGGTTGCCCGGAGCCCTGTTCCCCCTCGCCAGAGGGACGGTCGGCTGAGAGTTCAGCTCTACACTTGTTCCTCCACGACATCCCTGCAAACAAATAGGATTTTATCAACCAAAGCAAGGTAATAAATAATTATCACATATCTGCTAACACCTATTTTTACCTATGGATCCAGGAGGGTACAGGGGAAACAGTCCGGTGGCAGCTAAGGCCGAGTTATCCTCAGTTAGCTTCTTACAGGGGAAGGGAGCATCTTTATTGAGAGAGTTAAGGAAGTTGAGTACATTTAGATCAAAATCAGAGGGCTTTGCTGGAGTAGGAGGCTTATATGCGGTCCGGGACTCGTGCCACTGCAGCTCTTAGGCATCATACTGACGCGAGGAGCCTTGGTTGGTTTTCACATAACAATAACGGGATATGAATCCCTTGTCATGAGAGTTGAGGGAGTTGAGGAAGGTAGTGGGGTAGGTTTTGCGGGCGGCAAAACTATACAAAGGGTGACCCTGCCACCTAATAGTTTGGGTCTGAAGAAACAATTTAGCGGTGTCTTGGACACCATGGGCCGTGCAAAGAATATGAAATGCAAATAACCTTCGAAGAGCGGAGGGGGCCACTTGGAAGAAGGGGATGTGGAAGTGATTGCAGACTTGCACTAGGAGGGGAGGAGGTGGAAGCCTAAGGCCAGCATCCACCTGAGCTTGGAAGAGGGGGATTTTATTCATGTGGAGCTTGGTAAAGGACTCCGAAGCCTTAGAATAAGGCTCGCAGGTCAGGCCCTCCGGGCGCTTACATCTATCAAACATGTTCTGCATCACCGCCACACCCAGGCGGGATGGAGGAATGGTCTTGGGTGATTTAGGGGCGGAAGCAGGAGGCTCAGACGATGCTGGGGAATCCTGAGAGAGGCTAGGGTTGGAAGGAGGAGGAGAGTTAGTCGGAGAAGCTACAGGGAAGGGAGAAGGGGAAGGGGAGAAGTCAAGCTGGGCGATGGAGGTAGAGGCCATGATCGAAAAAAAAAACTTAAGAATTCTAGGGTTTGCACGCTCAATCAGAGCACCAACAAATCTCAAAATCACTCTACACTAAACACAAATATCGAGAAAGGAGGATATGCAAGTTACCTAAGTCAAGTAAGATCGATGGAAAAGACTGGAACGGAAGGGTTGTGATATACGCCGGAATTGAGAACAGGGAATCGCCGAAAATCGCAGTCGAAGGGATTCGGAAAGGTTGGAGAAGACGAATAGTGAGGATTTGAATCGCCTAAGTATAACATACGCGGGCAACTACCAACACGCGGGATGAACGACACGTGGCATCAGGGAAATAATCAACGGCCGAGGATTCCTACGGAGAGACGAAAAGACGCGAAGGGTAAAAAGTAACCTCGAAATACGGGAAAGTACATTGTGAAGGGACGGGCAGTTAATGCGAATGACGTCAGCCACGCGGGTGATTACTCTGCTCCAGAGCGAACTAGTCAGACCAGAGGGGGGAGTAGCTGATGAGGAGTAATATATGCACAGCAGAGGAATCGTCTTTGCCAGAGGAACGGACCTCACCAGAGGAGCGGATATGTCAAGGAAATCACTCCCGATCAGAGAAGTCACTTACGCCAGAGAAGTCACGTACGCCAGAGAGGTCGCTGAAGAGCGGAGGAACCGCCCGCCTGGGGGGCAAATTTACCACTATGCCCTTGACCACGCGGGAAGCATGCTTCGAAGGCAAAATTACTATTTTACCCCTAACATGTAATCTATAAATAGCCGCTTGTACGCACCTTGTAAATTTACGCTTTCAACACTTTTACTACGGCAGCAATCTTTTCTCGTGCTCTCAACAATCTAGCAATCTTTTCTCATCGTTACGATCAATCTCTAGGTAAAATCCACAATTCACCGATCCTTCACCAAATAAACGATCATCGTTCATTTATGCTTTACCAATCATTATTAACATTATTTTTTAAGTGATATTATTTCTTCATTTAAGTCATTATTATAAAAACTCGTGTCGTCCCTTCTAAAACTATGTTTTGTGGATGCTGAGATAAAATTTTATTAAACACCAAAGAGAAACAAAAACAAAACACCATTGAAAGCACAACGCAGCAGACTAAGGGCGGAGCCTCGTTAAAACCTCATTAAGAAAACCCGAGAGGGAAAAGCTTAATGAAGAAAAATAGTGCTCAAAAGCAGAGGCGCGGGAAGAGCAGAGATGGGATAACATCAGGGATTTCGGCCTAACCATCACCCCTAAGCTAACCTGCTCATGCCCAGCGATAGAGAAACACAAAAACTCAAGACATCCGAGTAAAGAAATGAATGTGGACATCATCAGTGACGAAGGCTTGAAGTCCGGTGATAGCTTAGTCCCAAAGACCCTCGACAGCCACGTGAGAAGCAAGATAGTCAGCCGATCTATTGCCTTCATGATAAATGTCGGAGATGCGCCATTCAAAGGAGTCGATATAGTGAGGTGCCTGCAGCCAATGCGCTTAAAACCTCCACAGAACCAAGGATGCGTGGGCCTGAAGAAGACGGACAACAAAGATGGAGTCTGATTTGAACCAAACTCTATTCCATCCCGCACGGTACGCCGACTCAATGCCGATGATGATAGCAAGAAGTTCAGCTTCAAACGCGGCCCCACGACCGCCTAAGAAATGATAACAGCCGAAGACATCATTAAACGCATTCCGAATGAGACCACTTGCATGAATAATTCCCTCGCGAACCGACCCATCGGTGTTAATCTTAACCCAATTCGGCGGAGGAAGATGCCAAGCCACATAAGTGTAAGTGATCGGCTTCCTGGGCTGACCGGTGATCGAGAGCTTGTGGAGAATTAAAAGCTCTGACACCGAGTTATCTATCGGCCCCAGGTCGAAGTTATTCGCAGCTTCCATGATGAAAACCCTAAGCTGCTTAAGAATGAAATAATGCGACGGAGTAGCAACCTTGTGAGTAATGTCGTTGCGGTGATTCCAAAGGCTCCAAATGAGCGAAATTACGCCCACTCTCCATAAATTTGTAACTTGCTTGCTGGCGCGCATATTGATAGCAAAAAGAAGTAGGCATCCGACGTAAAAAAGAGTGGGACAATCAATATTGAACCATTGAAAAAACTCCGTCCAAATGAAAAGCGAGAAGGAACACGTCAAAAGGATGTGATCCATGGACTCCTCCGCGGCTGAGCAAAGAGGGCAGCAGCTCGTGCTTTGAATACCCTGCCATCGGAGCACATCGAAAGTAGGCAACCTGCCAACGATAGTACGCCAAGCTAAAAGAGATCGGCGTGAAGGAATAAAAGAGTCCCAAATTCAGGTCCCCCACCTCACCTTCGGAAACTGCGGCCTTATGTAGTCAAACGCATAGCCTGCGGAAACCTCACCGAATCCCAAGTGAACCCAGGATCTGTCGTCCACGTTTCCGACGATGGGAGTAGTGACGATATCCACCGCAATGCTCAGGAAATTCTGCACAAAATTATTCATGAGATACCAAGTGCTCTCCTTGTAGTAATCACAAATCCGTTGAGAAAAGTAAGGTAGCATAAACTCCGAAATGTTAAGCTTGTCAACAAGCCTATAATCAAGCCAGTTGTCCCTCCATAAATAAATGTTATTAAGGGTGGGAAGATAGGGTTCGGGTATAGGGTACCCGATACTCAAAAAATTAGGGGTCGGGTTCGGGTATTTAGGGTATAAATAAATCGGGTATCGGGTATACCCGAAATACCCGAATTTTTTATTAAATATATTTTAAATTATTTAATTAAATTTAATTTTTAAAAATCTGAAATAGTAAAATTAAGTTTGAATTGAATCAAGTCCAACCCGAATTTTTAATTAAATATATTTTTAAAAATCTAAGATTTGTGCTTGTTGATTTTTGATTTGATGTTATATATTACTCCCTCCGTCCGCCAAAAGTGGAGCACAAATACTATATTGGGCATCCGCAAAGAGTGTACCTTTTTCCTTTTACAGAAATGGTCCCACCATCCACTTTAATCTTTTAACCTTACAAACACTTTTTATTTACAAAAAAATTCACCCCAAATTCAATCTCAACCACACATCTCATAAAGTGGTGGGACCATTTCTCCACTACATCAACATCAAAATCATCACCAATTTTATTAAATCCCGTGCCCAGCTAAAGTGCCCCACTTTTGGCGAACGGAGGGAGTATTTATTAATACAGGGAATTGAAAACGTACACAATTATATAGGGCAAAGGCTGAAAATAGGGGCTACATTTTAGAATTTTTGTAAAGAAAATCGGGTATTAGGGTACCCGAATACCCTATTAAGCTTAATTGGGTAATTCGAGTACCCTAATACCCGATTTACCCGAATTCATAGTTTGACTTTGAAAATTACCATTTTGACCGGGTAATTTAGGGTACCCGATACCCGAGTCGGGTATTTGGGTACCCAATTAAGAAATCGGGTTCGGGGTCGGTATTGGGTTTCGGCCTTATTCGGGGCCGGGTACCCGATCCCGACCCGATTCCCAGCCCTAAATACTATCACCAACTCCAAAAGTGAAAAAAAAGTTAGTCACCAAGTCATTGACAGTCCCTCGAACCCTTGTCCAAACGGAAGACGCAGCCCATTTAGAAACAGAATCCATAGTAGGAGTGAGATATTTTTGACGTAAAATATAGTAGCCAAAAGAGTTGTGCTTCATGATGTTCCAGCCAAGACGATACATAAAGCTATTGTTGATATTCGAAAAAGATTTCACCCCAATACCCCCATGCTCCTTCAAAGCCCGAGATTTGTCCCAGCTAACAGAGAATGAAGGTTTTCGAAAAATGCTACCGGTCCAAATAAAGGACCGACAGGCCTTCTCAAGAGCGCGAAGAAGTTTGGCCGGCCATTTGTATACAAGCATGCTATGAACCGCCACACTATTAATCACCTAAGAGACCAAGCAGAGACGCCCCACCATCGAATGTTGGGAGCCTTGCCACCGAGGAAAGTGAGCCAAAATTTTATCATACATGGGGCAAAGTTTGGTGGTAGAAACTCGACCAGAAAAAATGGGTACACCGAGATAAATGAAAGGCATTGAACCCACAGCAAATCCCAATGTCCGCTGAAGACGCAAACGCCGAGCCGGGGAAACTCTCTTCCCAAAATTGAGAGTGGATTTCTACTTATTATAGTCTTGACCCGACACAGTAGCATATAGCTGGAGAATTGAGTCAATCATGATGCAATTACGTTTAGAGGCACGACAGAAAATGAGAACATCGTCTGCATAAAGTAAATGAGAGGGAAAAATCATAGATCTAGAGTACCGCATACTCATAATCAAACCCATGTGTGCCGCATTAGGAAGAAGATGGCTAAGAACATCTTCTTCCAAGCCAAATAAAATCGGTGATAAAAGGGTCACCTTGTCGAACACCCCGACTACAAGAAAAATAGCCATGCAAGGATCCGTTGAAACTTATGGAAATGCGCACTGAATGGAGAATAGTTTTAATCCAAGAATAGAATATATCAGGAAAACCAAACGCCTGCAGAACATATAAGAGATAATCCCAGTTAAGAGTGTCAAAAGCTTTACGGATGTCCACTTTCAAAGCCATATTATTTCCACCAATCGACCTCTCCATGCAGTTAGCACCTTCCGAGGCCAAGATAATGCACTAATGGATCGATCTTCTGGAAATAAACCCGAACTGGTTGGCGGAAACAATGCCCGCAGCAATCGCATTGAGACGCACTGCCAAAATTTTGGCGATCACCTTAAAGAAAATATTGCCCAGCACAATCGGCCTATAGTCCGAGATAACTTTAGGATCTGTTTTCTTGGGGAGAAGGCTCAAAATATTAGAATTAAGTCCGGACGGAAGATAATGATGAGTAAAAAATCTCTTAGCTGCCAAAGTAAAATCATGCTCAATGATACCCCAAGCCGAACGGAAGAAGAAGCCGTTGAAGCCATGTGGACCCGGGCGCTATCTTTATCCATAGAGAAGACAGTAGCTTTGATTTCCTCCGCCGAGGGGCAAGCAATCAACGAAGTAGCCTGCTCCATGTTGATACTATTCAGAATGTAATTGTCGATCCAAGTGAAGTCTCTGGACTGATTGTTATCATCCGAGAAAAGATTCTTATAAAAATTTTCCGCATGAGAAGCCATGACATCGTGATCCTTCACCATCATACCGTTGATCTCCAGATTTTTGATGTTATGCCGAACACGTTTTATCCTCACCATATTATGATAAAACTGTGTGTTGCGATCCCCGCCATAAAGCCAACAGACTCTACTTTTCTGACGGAGAAGATCCGATTGACGAGAAAGCATAACCGAAAAGAGGCTTGAAGCTCCACCTCTTGATTAAAAAGATCATCCGTGTATCCCAACGTATCAATATGTTGTTGGAGAGCCGATAACTTGCTGTTGAGATCCTCAAGAGAGGTGTTGAAGTTGCCAAAAGTATTTTTGTTCCAAGCCTTGAGGTCTTTTCTTAGCCGTTTCAATTTGTGCATAACATACACAATAGGACAATGGGCTTCAACCGGCTGAGACCAGGACCTACCAACCAGCGGCAAAAATCTGAATGCGTCGTCCACATATTAAGAAAATGAAACGGCCTAGGACCCGAGATGCTAGAATGGCTGCTGCATTTAAGAAGAATAGGAGCGTGGTCCGAGCCCAATCGCTGCAGAACAATACTCTCCGCCGTGTACCAATGCTCCGCAAAATCACCAGTAAAAAGAATATGATCCAGAACCGATTCAGTCGGCATCGGATACCTCCGCCTGTCCATCCAAGTGAAAAAAAGGACCAGTTGAGTGAGCTTAAATAAGAGCATGGAGGTCAATGAAAGAATTAAATTCATGGCAAGAAATATGACCAGGAAGTCGGCATCCCCGACGCTCATGAGAACCGAGCACAGCATTGAAGTCCCCTAAAATAACCATGTGTTGAGTCATAAAGCCAGAGATGTCCTCCCAGAGCAGCCTCCGGGTAATGTAGTTACAACTCCCGTGCACGAACGCAATGCGGAACGTGTAACCGAGATGCGTAGCATCCAAAATCACCACTCGATCAGTGGAATGGAGCATCGAGCAAGTAACCAAAGTAGTAGTGAGAATTCAAATGTTAGAAGCATGATTGTCACGATCATTCCTATGGAATGGAATCATATCCATAGAACTCCGGTAAGAATCATGAATATTGTTGAAATTCGTCTTAGGCTCAATAAGACCTAAGATGATAGGACGATGGGAATGACAGTAGTTCTGAAGCAAGTTACGTGCAGTGGAAGTCATTCCACGAATATTCCAGGCTAGGATATTCATGTGGAATGGATGGAAATTTCATCATTTTGGAGATGATCTGTATCATTGTCAACAACATTTCCCCATGTTCTAGAGGCAGCCGAGTCCATGACTTTCGCCGCAGCAGAGTCCACAGGAATGACTTGGAAATTAGAGATATTGATACCTCTGCCAGCAGCTTCTTGAACTAAAGTGTTAAATTCCGAGTGGGCGCTCCCCTAGAAGCCGTCTCAACCGCAGATTAGTCCCCAGGAGAGGCGGAGTGAGAGTGCCGAAGTCGACCTTTGATGGAGTTTTCAGGTAAAGCTGTGTGCGCCAACTGTTCGACAATTTGCTTAGCAAGCCTGCCTCGGCCCCTTTTGACAGGAATTTCCAACGTTTGGTGGATGAAATCATATGATCTTATATCTAAAAATAAAGCCCCTCTAGTTAGTTCATTTAATTTGAGATAGAGATTACTATAAATTTCATAAAAGAAAAGTGTACTTTATTTAACGTTGGGGTACACCAATAATGCACTAAAATTTAAATTACATTGTAAATTTTCCGATAAATGCTTAAAACTTCCAAAGTTCTATCTAGAGGTTGATGAATTTAATCTGATCGCTTGATACCTAATAGATTAATGAACATGAAAGGCTAAAATGGATTTTATAAAAGCTATAGATTTTTGGGTAAAGGTGTGAATTAGGGTCGGGTCGGGTAACCCTACTAGCAAATTGTGGGTACCCGACCTGTAAAATCGACCAAAAACCATACCTTCACCGTCCCACTCTTGCATACACTGTGCGGGTACTCGAATACCCACTGCGGGTATTCGGGTACCCGCATTTTCCACAATTTTTTGGTAGCTTGTAATTTTGCTGTATTTTGTCCCGCTGGAGGATATTTTGCCCCGCAATTTGCGGGTACCCTCATTACCCGCGGGTATTTTGTCTCTCATTTCAGAAAAAAATTGAAAATATCCTTTCAATTTCATCGATTATCCATAAAACCTATGATGATGAAATAATAATAAAACTGTTGACCAACAAGTACAAATTCAAAATCAATTCTTAAGCTAAGTCATAAGTGAATTAGAAATTCAAAATCAAAACTGAAATAAAATTAATAATTATAAAAATTAATTATTTAGTAAAAATAAATTCGAGTATACGGGTACCCGATACCCGCACTCGACCCTCTTTGATAAAAATGAGGGTATCGGGTACCCCATATCCGCACGGGTATTGGGTTGGATGAGGGTATACTTGATACTCTCTACTTGAATTTACACCCCTAAAATTTTATATTATAAAATTCAATACAAAATTTGAATCCAATGATTATTTTGGTCCTTAAATCCTTACGAAGTTCTTGTAATTAATGATTGTGGGAAGATTATATCAAAGCTTCCACAATATTTTCTAAATGTTACTGTAGGGCTGTAAACGAGCAAAGCTACTCGTGAGCTATTCGACGTTTGACTTGATAAAAGCTCGATCGGTAATTTAATGAACAGCTCATTTAGCTAAACAAGCCAAGCTTGAGCATGACGATACTCGGCTCGTTAGCTCATGAAGGGATTTATCTTAAAAATATAAGATTATTCATTAAATGTCTTACAATATTTTATACTATATATAGTAATATTTGGATTAAGTATCTAATTAACATCATTTATTTACAAGAAAATAGTAAATATATTATATTTTTGTGAATCAAAATAACTTATATATTTGAAAATTAACTTATGTATTAGGAAAATAACTAAAATTTTGAATAAAAATTTAAATTTAAAAAGTTCGATTAGGCTCGGCACTGTATTCGACTCGATTAAAGCTCGATCGATAATTAATCAAACAGCTCGATTAGCTAAACGAGCCAAGCTTGAACAAGACACTATTCAGCTCGGCTCGGCTCGATGACACCCCTAGATGTTAGGGTGATATTGCCGCATATTGAAAAGTGGCATTAATTCTAAGGTAGTTCTCCCACTAATAGATGATCAATTATCCAAAACTAAGCAATAACATGTCTACGTTTTATCTGGGTCAAGTTAGCCGTGGTTGGACTTGTGATATATATATATATATATATATATATATATATATATATATATATATATATATATATATATATATATAGGCTAAAGTTCAATGAAGAAGGCCTAAATGTAAGAAAGAAGAGAGAAGTAATCTAATCCGTTGATCTTATCTAATCTAACGGATATGATTTATTCACGCCATGTTCAACGGATTTTTTCGTTGAACATATGGGGGGTCGAAACCCAGAACCCCCAAAAATATTGTATATATTCACGAATGTTCAACGAAAAAATCCGTTGAACATGGCGTGAATAAATCATGTCCGTTAGATTAGATAAGATCAACGGATGAGATTACTTCTCTCTTCTTTCTTACATTTAGGCCTTTTTCATTGAACCTAACCATATATATATATATATATATATATATATATATATAGGGGCGGTTATTCAATAAACCACCCTTATTTTAAGAATTACGAACCAGCAAAAATGCATGAATTTTATGTATAACACGCATGAATAAACTGTATAAAGGCATGAATTGTGAAAAATAATTTTTTGCTACCTTTGGGATTCGAACTCAGGACCATGAATTTATCCAACAAGGTGATGAATCAACCGTAGATCTTGATGATCTAAGGGCTGAAAATGGTTCCTAATTTATATTTTAAGAAGCGTTCTTATTTTAGCCTTCCCCTATATATATATATATATATATATATATATATATATATATATATATAGGAATGGGATCATATAGATCCCAATGCTTATAATAGATCCCTAGATCCAAATCTTGACCACACATTTATGACATGTGGCGCATCAAGATGGTGACACGTGGCAAGGAGCTTCCAAGCATTCCAAGGCAAAATCTGGAGGGGTAAAATTGGAATGTAATTTTCGGATTTAATAATTAAAAAAAATATATTTTTTTAGATTTTCTCAAAATATATATATTTTAGATGCATATAGTTTCACACAAAGATGCATAAAGTTTTCACATGAAATGCATAACTTTGAACAGAAAAATGCATTTAATTTTTCCAGTTTTGGTATTTTCACCACCCCACCCCATACCACCCCCCAATCCAGCCCACACCACCCCCCAACCCTCCCCATTACCACCCCCAAAAATAGGCATGTTTCACATGCATATAAAATCAAACAAAAATGCATAAAGTTTTCACATAAAAATGCATTAAATTATACAAAAAATGCATTTCATTTTAATAAATCTGGTAGTTTCGCCACCCCACCCCTGCCCCACCCCTACCCAACCCACCCCCCCCCCCCAAATTTTTTTTTTTTCAAAAACTGATTTTCTGATTGCTGACCCACCCCCACCCACCCACCCCCCAATTTGTTTTTTTAAAAAAAAAATTGGGGGGTGGGTGGGTGGGGGGGTCAGTGGTCAGAAAATCAGTTTTTGAGAAAAAAAAATTTGTGGGGGGGGGGGGGGGTGGGGGGTAGGGGTGGGTCAGTGGTCAGAAAATCAGTTTTTAAAAAAATAATAAAAAAAAATTTTGGGGGGGGGGGGGGTGGGGGGTGGGGTGGGGTTCAGGGGTGTGGGGGGTGGGGTTGGGGTGGGGTGAAATCTTATGCATTTTTATATGAAACTTTATACATTTTTATATGAAAGTTCATGCATTCTCGTATGAAACTTTATGCATCTAAAATATACCAATTTTGAGAAAATCTATTTTTTTTTTTTTTTTGGAATTTTGAAAATTACATTCCAATTTTACTCCTCTCCAGATTTTGCCTTGAAATGCCTTGCCACGTGTCACCATCTTGATGCACCACATGTCATAAATGTGTGGTCTAGATTTGGATCTACGGATCTATTATAAGCATAGGGATCCACCGGAACCCAACCATATATATATATATATATATATATATATATATATATATGCTTTCAAAAGGGAAACAATAATTAAATAAAATAAAGATAAAATGAGAATAATAACGTTATCTATGTAAAGAGTTGAGACAAGGGTTAGACTCTTTATCCGCATGACAAAAATGTTCTGCTACTAATGCTTGCGGTCTATAGCATATGTCTCCAAGATACAACGATTAGGTTGAACTCGATATGTTGCACCACATGTTGACAACATGTCGATGTTTTGGCGAACTACTCGATATCCAGGGCTGAATATCACTCCTAGGACTCGAACTAAATGCAGAACAAGAAAGATCGTTCGAATACGATCGAAACGGTATGATGTATATATGAATACTAAATGAATCGTATTTATTCTCCAATCGATGAATGAAATTTGCATTATGGGGCTCTCCGAACAAGTGCAAAATCCATGACTCTGAGTTAGGCGTGTGTCACCCACAGGCCAACGGTTGCCATGTGACGTAACTGCCAAAAGTTTTGGCTCGTCAACGCTCCTAGAGACGATGCGAAGTGCAAAGTGCACCTTAAAACGCCCATTGCGACGTACACGTGCCCGACACTGGCACTGAACTTGGACACCAAACTTCATGTATTAATTGCTCATTCATTACTACTTGAAAATGAGCAACTATATACACTATTTTCAATGTGCTTGAAATATAGATTACAAATCTACAAATAACTCTACAAAAATCCCAACGGATTTACACAATTTATACATAAAATTTCCAATAGAACTCGTGATCGAAAAAATATTAATTTTATTTTTTAGAATTTTTAATATTAAACTTGCGTATAATATATATTTTTTATTTATCTTATAAGTACACTCACAAAAACAACTCGTACTAACAGAAAAGATAAAGAACTTCACACCAAAAATTAACCTTTGAGACTTCGTTAGCAACTTGTTTTCTTTTACTCTCTCTGTTCACGATACATCTTTGTACGAGAATGGATACAGGCTTTAAAAGAAATAAACTGTATATTTAATGAGTGAAGAAAGGATCCCATAAATTAAAAGATTGATGATAATTAATGGAGCTATTTTTCAAAAATATAGATCCATTAGTGACAAAGTCTGTAAATATGTGCGGATCGTAAGAATGGTAATTAATGAGGTTATTTCCAAACTTGAACTAAGAAGATGTTTCGCAGACGAACAAAAATGAAAAATAGAAAGATATTTCGTGGACATAAGAATATTTATAAGAGGCAAATGAGATATACTCTTTTTGAAAGATGAAACATAAAATATACCCACTTTTTTAAAACAATAATATCTACCCACTTAGGACATTTTTACCCTTATGTGTAATTCGCGCATTGCTCGACACTGAAGCGTCGAGCACTCAAGTGTCGAGCGTCGAGCATTGAACTGTCGAGCATCGAGGTGTCGAGCAATAGTTCAAATTGAACTATTGCTCAACACCTCGAGCATCGAGCGTTGCGCATCGTGTGTCGTGCATCACATGTCGAGCAACTAAGATCTGTCGAGCGAGGCGGAGGCGTCAAGCGTCGAGCATTGAACTGCCGAGCAAAGCGAGCAATAGTTCAAATTGAACTATTCCTCGAGGTGACACCTCGAGCATCGAGCATCGAGTGTCGAGCAACTAAGAACTGTCGAGCGAGGTGTTAGGTCCTGAGGGTCTCGAATAGGTGTATGGGGGGGGAAATACACCTATGGGCTATTTTTCAACAATCCTCAATCAGAGGGATCTCAGTCAGAGATCAAAACGAAACTTTGCATGCAAACAAAGACGCCTGTTTTACTGAAAACAGTTTTGACCAAACAGGGTTGACGACTGATACTGAAAGCTCTTCAGTAAAGAGTTATCAGTTAAGTTGCTGGAACTTAACTGATGCAAGTAAGGGCTTCAGTCGAGTTTGCTAAAACAGAGATGATAACACTCTTCCTGACTATCAGAAGATAGATCAGTCAGACTGATATCATACGCAGCGGAAATTAAACTTAGTTTCGTAATAGCCTCGGTGGAGCAAGTTGTTGGTTATGGTTTCTCTTTGCAGTTAGTCAGTGTTCAGTTTTATCAATTGAAATAACACAAGTAAGAATGTAAAACTGAAAGCTGTAAACAACACAGAGACTTTTACGTGGTTCGGAAAAACCCTTTCCTACATCCACGGTTGGTTGATCAGACCAACAATCCACTCCGCAAGCGCTTAACAGGTGCACTGCAAACCAAACCGTGTGCTTGTCGGGTGCACACAACCGTACACTGAAGAAAACCCTTCTTCAGTACCCACGCTTCACTCGCGTCGGATTTCTCTTGCTTAACACAACCCGTGCTAAGACTCTCAGAGACAGAAAACCCTTCTGACCTCCGAATCACTCAAAACACTCTTATGGGGAGGAGGTTTGAACGAGTGCCAACTATACTTACAAAGAACAAGTTCTTTGAAGCAAGTTTGACCTTTGGCTTCTGGGTGAACAGAGTTTTGCCTAAGGTCTAAGAGAATGTATGTAATCAGCAGTGACTGATTTTGGCTTTGGAATTCTCTTCTTCGATTCAAGCTTTGGGGAGTTTAAGCTTAAGGCTGAGTAGCAATTTCGGCAGAGCTTCAGCTTATGTCGTTGAATCGGTGAAGGTTGAAGTAATCCTCGAGCGCTATTTGTAGGAGAACTCTTGAATAGATCCGTTGGCGTAAATCGTCCTCAAGATTTCTTCCGTCGGAGAGCAATTCGAATTTGGGCTGAGGCTTCAATCTTCGAGGTTCCTTGTCTGGGTGGAAACGGCTCTCTTTGATGGACAAGAGATGTGACGTCTCTGAAAAGTAACCACCAGATAGGAATGACCTCTGCAGAGATAAGATCCTGAGATCTCTGTATTTAATGCGGCTGTACTTTGTGAGTACGTGGCTTCCTCTGAACGTTGGAAGATCAGTCCAAGGAGGAATATTCAACCGATACTTGACTTTACTATCAGTCCATTGCGCGCATTAAGTAATCAGTCTTCAATTGATTCTTCAACTGATACTTCAGTTGGTATCTGCAGTCTTCAGTCTTCAGTCCTTCGTTCTTCAGTCTTCAGTCTTCGACACCGCAAGCTAAACTAGAAACGAACTCTAACACTTGAGTTCAAAACAATTCTAGTCTATTACAATTAAGTCCTATGAATTTTGGTATCATCAAAACAAGGGTTAGGATATTCCACAAGGTTCCCAACAATTTCCCCCTTTCTGATGATGCCAAAACCACACAGCAGTTCTAGACAGCAAAAAGACTGAACTCACAGTACAAGTTCTAAAACTGGGGTGAAAACAGTTCCCCCTTAACAATAAAACCTAAAAACTTGTACTTAGAGTTAAGAACGAAACAGTTCTAGAAACAGAACAAGGAGAAGACAGAAAAACATAATCAGAGCCTGGACAAAGAGTCATTGTCTTCAGGTTGAGATCAAAAAGAAGTTCTTTTCATTAATAAAAGACTGATAAGTCATCAGTCTAGGTTACAATTTGAAAACGGAAAAGATCAATGCAAAGGACAGCCAAGAGTCTCACGATTTCTGATTATAGAGCTTGAAGACTGCTTCCCAGATTTCTCTGGCATCACTGGAGTCTGGATGAACATTCCAAATCTTGCATAAGGCTCTAAATTCTTTCTTGATTCTGTCTCTGTCAACTCCATTCTTGATCCTTGGTGGAGTCACAAACTTCTTCTGAGGATCAGGAATGCTTTTTCCATATTTTCTCTGAGCATCTTGCATTTGAAGAACTAAGTCTCGTTCTTCCAACTGCAGCAGAAAATACTTCCAGGCGTCATTCCTGTAATCCCTGTCACCTTGGATGTTTGCAAAAATCATCCATTTGGTGTAGCATTCCTTGGTTTTCTCCCACCAGTCATTCAACTCCGACGGTATCCATCTGTCTAGTCGCTCAAACTTTTCCAAATATGATACCATTAATCCATTCTTGAAGTAGTGTTCGAGCTTCTGACCTTCCTTTAGAGTTGAAACGAAGTCGAATTTTGTCTTCTTCAGTTCTGGCTCATTTGAGGAGCTTTCTCTGCTTCTCTTTCTGTCGTGTTCGACTGAGGCAAAAGTAGGAGCAACCTTTGCTATGATCTCTTCAGCCCTGTTTTCAGCCATATTAAAGACATAGGGGATCATCTCATCTTCCCTTCGGATGCGCTTTATTATATCCTCTTCCCCCTTTTTGGCATCATCGGGAGGAAGTCGGCGTTTCAGCTCTTGAAGATCATTGAACATCTTCTGAAGGAGGGCAGAGTCAGGGGACTCTTGAGGTCGTTGAATTTGCCTTTCCACTTGTGCGAGTCTTTCCAAGATAGGCTTTACCGTCTCTGTAACGAGGAGGTTGACTTCAGTTCTTGGCATGAACGTCTTCAGGAAGTCAATATGCATTTCTCTGATCTTCTCAGACAGCTCGAGAAGTTGCGTCTTTGTTTGAATCTCTGATTCAAGAAAGAGTTTGTGCAATTCCTCGTGATCCTTCTCAATTTTTGGGATACCTTTATTTGGATCAAGCATCTCCGCCTTGTATTTGATCAGAGCAACTTCTTCTGCTCCTATCCTATGTTGGAGCTTATTGATCAATTCAGCATGATAGATCATGTCTTCGGTTGCCTGTTTCTCGACTTCTTTAAGTTTCTTCACAAACTTTTCACCATAAATATTCTGTCGTTCGAGCTCGTGTTGGAGTAAGTCGATTTCAAGTCGTTGATCGGCAAGCTGCTCAAGCAGTACATCCAACGGTTTTTCAACATCGTCAGAAATTCGTAATAGATTCCTGTATGGCCGATTGTGTTTCCAGATCGTGAAAAGCTCGTCAGTTTCTGCATCTGAATCAAATAGAACAGGTCCTTCTATGCGAGGAAGCTCTACGTGTTCTATTGGAATGTCTGAGTCGGCAGGAGAATTCTGCTCTTTCTGACGATCTTCATGGGCTGTGGATGTGGATGTCTCGGCTTGACTCGTTGAAGCAGGTCGTTCTGTTCTTTCATCAGTAGGAGGCTAAGAAGTTGACTGCTCTTGACTGATGTTAGTGCCTTCAAGAGGAGTAGGCTCATCAGTGTTCAAGTGGGGTGTCCATGAAGGCTGAGGAGACTTGGGGATGTCTTTGACTCGTCCTTCAGAAATTGGGCGATCAGCACTGTCAGCTAATCTCGGTTCTGCTTCTGGTAAAGGAGCATCAACTTCAGTGATGCTAGCCTGATCAACTTCAGCAGGGATTGTTGGAGGAGTTGATGGCAAATTCGGCTGACTGATTAAATCAGTCATTGGTTGTTCAGTGGCGGCAGGATCAGCAACAGATTCTGCCGGTTGAGCAGTGTCGCCAACTGGAGAGCTGAGAACATCAGTTACTTGCTCGATGATGAGAGGTTCTTCAAATGCCTTTGATGTTCCAGCATCGTTGTTGAGTGACAAGAGACGTCTGAATTGTTTGGAGGAATACAAATAATTCATGGCAAATCTGTCGAAGTCATGAATTACATCCCAAACCTTTTCAATTTGAAAGAGGCTGATCAAGGATGCCTCTTCCATCTCGAACGCGTCTTCGGCTTCAGAACTGTGAAGACTGTTGATTCGTGAGCAAGGTGCCGTCTTTAGGAAGGTATACGTGAGAAGTCTATGAAGGTTCCGGTAGACTTCTAGTGACGTAGCGTAATCACCAATCAGACGACGGAGGTGATCTGTAGCATTTTGTTGAGCTTCAATCTGTAGTTCAACAACTTCCTGAGTACCTTTAATAAGAACAGTGGGAGTTGATTCTGGGACTGTTTCCAAGACTGTTTTGCCTTTGGACGTTGAAGAGAATTTCCAAGGCATTTCAGTTGGTCTCTTAGAGGGTTTCTGAGGGAGGAGTGAACGGAATCGGCGGGGCACATTTGTGCGAGCAGGAGGATTTGATGGCGGTGAATCAGGGGCATCAGAGTCAGATGATGTTGGAGAAGAGATATCAATTACCTTCGCCTGAGGAGAAGGTTTGGGTTCTCTTCTTGCCAGTTTGAAGAGACGAAGACTGTCTGTGAATTCAATCATCTTCGGCCATCGCACAAATTTGTGCTTCTTTGTTCCTTCGATGATGATCTGGGAGACCCTATTCCCTTGTCGAACCATCGTCGCCGGCCTCGTGTTGTGAGCTTCATTGTAGAGAAGCTTCAGATAAGCTTCTTCCTAGTTGTAAGACTCGTTCTCCAGAAGAGCTGCCATAACATTCTTCTGAGGCTGAGAAGCTTTGTCAGGAGTTCCAGTGGCACCTATCCAGCACTTCTAGATAATCTTGCCCAGCATGGCAAACTCTGGGTGAAGATGGGAAAGAGTAATTTGACTTTCTGTTGATTTGGATTCGTCCTTCAGTGCAGACTTGAGTATTTTGTTGGCCTCCTTATCAGTTAGTTTGGAGAAAGAAGAACCATTGTTCGGTAGATTGAACAGTTTCCTAACAATCTCAGTGACGTTGAGAATCTCTTCACTACGATTTGCCCCGGTGATGATACTGATTTTTGAGATAAGTTCTTCAGAATCGTTGAACTTGAGATTCCTGTAGAATTCTCTGACTGCGTCGTCAAGTAGATACTTTGGTTCACTCGTGATGAATTTGTTCCATCCGTGCCGGTGGAGAATTGTCGAGACCTTTGCAAATTCAGGCTTCTTCTCAAATGATTCCTTGTGCACAGACTGCTCATATCTGACTTCTTTCTCTCTCGGTGCCTCCTTCTTGTTGTCATTTTTCTTCATGTTGGTCTTGGCCATTTCGAATAAGAAATCTGTGAAGAAAATTTTACAGGAAGTGTCTCACAGTAGAGTGCTGTGGATTTTGAAAGTTAGAGAGAATGCAAAAGTGATGGAAGATTGAGGAGTGGCCGTAATGGAGAAAGTGTGATTGTGGGAGATGAACAGTTTCCTAGGGCAATCGAAAAGACGTGGGCGGTTTGAAATCTGCGCGCCAAATCAGTTTTAATGAATTTTGACGTCCGTAATTAATGCCCGTCAGATGAGTCCCTTAAAATAAGAGATATAAAAATAGATATGGAATATGTGGCATGATCTCTTACTGAAGATAGGCGGCGTACAAAGCGTGCAATGATTTGAAAAGATATGCATAAAAAGAGATTTTCAGAATATGAAAGTCCAATGCAGAATGCAATGTCGTCAGTTAATCATTATCACTCATAAGCCCTATTTTCTTTAATAGTCAAATCGAAAAGTGAATACGAACAAGTTCCCAACAATAAGTCAGGAAAGCAGTCAAGTACTGAAAAAGCTAAAACAGAGTTCCCCCTAAATTAGATAATCCATAATCAACTCAAGTAAATTAGGCGAAGAGAACAAAGACTGGATAAACATAAATCAGCTTGAAATCAGTAAAAGACTATGTATCAACAATTTTGCAGAAGAACATAACAAGGAAGAATTAATCAATGACAATCTAAGAATATCATTTACAAAATAAAGAGTTTCTGATAAGATGACATTCCTTGATCTTCCTTAGTCCTCAGTTGATGCGAAGTTGTTTGCTTGGCTTCCTTGTAGGACTTCCTTTTGGTTCTTCAATCATCTTCCCTTTTCCCTTCTTGTCTTCTTCTCGTTTGTCTTTGTCATCAGACTCAGGAGCCTTGTTGTATTTGTTCTGAACTTCCAGTTGCTGTTGAAGAAGAGTGACTGTTGATTCAATAATAGCTATTTTGACTTTAAGCTCATATGTTGCTTCTTCTTGAATGAGCAGCCTCTCGTCCAGCATTTGAAATCTTTCATCTGTGGTAGTTCTTGCAGGTCCTTGCTCTTCAGCTGGTGTTTCTTCACCTCTTGCGTCGGCTGGAGCAGTCTGATGCGCTGGAGATTCATGGTGGACTTCAGTGTCCTCAGCATCATCTTCTTTAAGAAGACCTTTGGAAATCAGGTACAGTCTGAAGTTGGGTGCCCAGTCGTAAATAGCATCCCAAACATTGGTGACTCTGAATTTCTCAAAGATGCTGATCTCCAATGCTTCCATTTCTCCTTTAGTGAGAACTTCATCAATTTCCTTGTATTGAGATTTGGGCATGGTTTTGATGAAGATGAAGAAGAAGTAACTGACAAGATCCTGAAACTCTTCAGGATTCAGAGAAGCACAGTTGTGTCACGAAGTTTTTGAGAAGGGCAGTTTGATTGATAGTGGCTGAGGATGAGGATGCGGCATTGATGTCAGCAGGTTCATCAAACTTTGCCTTCTTGTTGAACCCTTCCAGACAAAAGTGAAAGAAACCTCTGAGAGGAAGTTCTTCAGAATCAGTTTCTCTGTCATTGGTTGCTTGCGTCTCCTCTGGCTGTTGATTTCCTTCATCTTGTGGAGGGACAGTGGGAAACTGTTGCTGAGTAGTTTCAGTGCTTGGAATTAGCACTTCTTTTGAAGCTTTTGGTGCAGCTTCTTCATGAACCTCATTGTGAGATCTCTGAGAACTGTCAAGTGAGATCTTGACTGGAGATGACAAACTGTCGAACTTTCTTTTGATTGAACCTCGAGTCTTGTAGCTTGGCTCTGAGGTAAGAAGAGAGATTTCAGTTGAGATACTGACATTCCCTTTGACTGAACTTCTCTGTCCTTCAAACAGATGGATGATGGAAGATACTTGAGTGGTGTTCTTCCAGAAACATTGTGTCTCCTTTGCACTATTAAGAATGAGTGCTGAAACTCTGGTTCCTTGACGCAGATGCTTGATGGAATGAGATTCATCCTTCTCTTCAGCAAGAATCTGAAGATAGGCCTTCTCCCAGTTGAATGGGCCTTTCTGAAGCAGGGCGATCAGCACCAGTTTGTGTGGTCTTGAGAGATGACCAGGGGATCCCAGAGTGACAAACCAGCATTTCTTGATCATTTTAGCGATGGGTTTGAGATGATGATGTAGTCTTGAAATGCTCAGAACATTGGTGATAATGCGGTCGGCAGATGCATTGCTCATCAGTGCTTTCCTCATGAGATCAGTTGCTTCATCATCGGCAAAGAATGGGGCTGGTCCATCAGTCGGGAGGTTGAACACTTCTCTTGCCGCTTTAGAGATGTTGATGGAAATCTTTGTAAATTCTGAGAAATTTCTGTTGGTGAACACCGTGATTTCAGTTCTGAGTTCGCCGGTTGACTCATCAGCCTTGATGTTGTCATAGAATTCTCCGATGATTGACTCGTCGAGAAGAAACTCAGGTGAGCATAGAATGAACTTCATCCATCCATGTCGTTCTAAGATCTCGTTGATCTTGTTGAAATCAGCAAGATTTTGTAGTGACTCCAGTGTTACAAAAGATTCGTAACACACCACTTGTTGAGATGCTGATTTTCCCATGAGGAGGTTTGAATGAAGAGGATTTCTGCAAAAATCTGTAAATTGGTTATCACAGAGATTGAACTGTGGATTCTTACTGTTAGTCTTGCAGAGAAAGACACGCTCAAAGAATTTTTGCACGAGTGATTTCTCTGAGATTGAGTAAATCTTTAGTCGAAGATGAAACATTTTTGAATAGTGTGAAAGATCGTGCATGAGGCGGTTTCAATAAACGTTTGAAATCCGTGCAAATGGGGACGTGTCACGTGGGTCACTCCGCTTGTTAGTAAAAAGGGCGGGATCGTGTAATCGTGTGTCATCCATTTTAAAAGAAGTTTGCACGTGTCAATTAAAAAGTAATGAGAGTGTAAATAAAATGACACGTCAGACTAAGTACATTTCAGCCTAAATAGAATAAAGAAAAGTAGTCATAGATACAAGTGAAATCGTTGAGAGAAGCTTACACAGTGATTATCACTAGATATATCGTTGTTTGAAGTGCAAGTTCCCCCTGAGTTTTATGACTGATTCTCCTTCGATTTCAAGTCCGTTGGCTGTTGCTTCACGTTCCTTTCACGTTTCATCTTTCTTTTGTATTGAAGTGATTCTTCACGGATCACTCATTCGAGGACTTCTGACGCCTTTTTGAATTCTGTCTCTGTTTCCTTGAGACGTTGTAGAAGTTCTTGCTTCTGAGACTGAAGAAGTTTCAGTCTGTTGATCAATCTGCGCTCCTGAACATCTCTTTGTCTGCTTCGTCTTCATCTGTAATGAAGTGGCGCATGATGATCCTTCGAGCATCTTGCACAAGATCAATCTCTCTGATGATCTGTTTGTGCTCCCTAAGGAGATTTTCAAATATCGTTCTTAGGTGTTGATACTCTAGTCGTGTTTGATCATTTCTGCTTGCTTCTTCTGACTGTGAGTGGGTTGGACTCTGATTTTCTTCTGGAAAGATGAATCTATCTTTTTCATCAGAATCCAGTGTCCCCATCTCAAGTCCGTTGATTCCTCGGAAGTATGTATGAACATAATCGCTGGAGGAGTCTTTCTTGTTCATATACATTGTAGGGAAAACAGGGAGAAACACACAGGAAACAGAAAAAGAACACGGAGCAAGCAATCTCAAGAGGAATCTTGAGAAAAGATTTTGATCAAAAACAACAACTCCCTCAATAGGATCTAGTTCAATTAGAACCTAGTCAGATACAGGTAGTTCTTGCGAACAACCTGCTCTGATACCAATTGTTAGGTCCTGAGGGTCTCGAATAGGTGTATGGGGGGGGGAAATACACCTATGGGCTATTTTTCAACAATCCTCAATCAGAGGGATCTCAGTCAGAGATCAAAACGAAACTTTGCATGCAAACAAAGACGCTTGTTTTACTGAAAATAGTTTTGACCAAACAGGGTTGACGACTGATACTGAAAGCTCTTCAGTAAAGAGTTATCAGTTAAGTTGCTGGAACTTAACTGATGCAAGTAAGGGCTTCAGTCGAGTTTGCTAAAACAGAGATGATAACACTCTTCCTGACTATCAGAAGATAGATCAGTCAGACTGATATCATACGCAGCGGAAATTAAACTTAGTTTCGTAATAGCCTTGGTGGAGCAAGTTGTTGGTTATGTTTTCTCTTTGCAGTTAGTCAGTGTTCAGTTTTATCAATTGAAATAACACAAGTAAGAATGTAAAACTGAAAGTTGTAAACAACACAGAGACTTTTACGTGGTTCGAAAAAACCCTTTCCTACATCCACGGTTGGTTGATCAGACCAACAATCCACTCTGCAAGTGCTTAACAGGTGCACTGCAAACCAAACCGTGTGCTTGCCGGGTGCACACAACCGTACACTGAAGAAAACCCTTCTTCAGTACCCACGCTTCACTCGCGTCGGATTTCTCTTGCTTAACACAACTCGTGCTAAGACTCTCAGAGACAGAAAACCCTTCTGACCTCCGAATCACTCAAAACACTCTTATGAGGGGGAGGTTTGAACGAGTGCCAACTATACTTACAAAGAACAAGTTCTTTGAAGCAAGTTTGACCTTTGGCTTCTGGGTGAACAGAGTTTTGCCTAAGGTCTAAGAGAATGTATGTAATCAGCAGTGACTAATTTTGGCTTTGGAATTCTCTTCTTCGATTCAAGCTTTGGGGAGTTTAAGCTTAAGGCTGAGTAGCAATTTCGGCAGAGCTTCAGCTTATGTCGTTGAATCGGTGAAGGTTGAAGTAATCCTCGAGCGCTATTTGTAGGAGAACTCTTGAATAGATCCGTTGGCATAAATCATCCTCAAGATTTCTTCCGTTGGAGAGCAATTCGAATTTGGGCTGAGGCTTCAATCTTCGAGGTTCCTTGTCTGGGTGGAAACGGCTCTCTTTGATGGACAGGAGATGTGACGTCTCTGAAAAGTAACCACCAGATAGGAATGACATCTGCAGAGATAAGATCCTGAGATCTCTGTATTTAATGCGGTTGTACTTTGTGAGTACGTGGCTTCCTCTGAACGTTGGAAGATCAGTCCAAGCAGGAATATTCAACTGATACTTGACTTTAGTATCAGTCCATTGCGCGCATTAAGTAATCAGTCTTCAACTGATTCTTCAACTGATACTTCAGTTGGTATCTGCAGTCTTCAGTCTTCAGTCCTTCGTTCTTCAGTCTTCAGTCTTCAGTCTTCGACACCGCAAGCTAAACTAGAAACGAACTCTAACACTTGAGTTCAAAACAATTCTAGTCTATTACAATTAAGTCCTATGAATTTTGGTATCATCAAAATAAGGGTTAGGATATTCCACAAGGTTCCCAACACGAGGCGAAGGCGTCGAGCGTCGAGCATTGAACTACTGAGCAAGGCGAAGATGTCGAGCGTGGAGAGCGAAGATGCTCGACATTAAGTGTCGAGCGAAGTTCGCAAATCGAGCACTATAGAACAAACACGCGAATCTTCGAAATATATCAACTCAATTCAAAAATGTTGTTCATAAACTATAAAATAGTTTTGAATAACAATAACTCATGTATAGAAGACCTCAATATACCTTTGAAAGCACCAGATTATGATCGAATCGAAGAAACCCACAATTGAAGAAGCTTTGGGGTTTTGAAGATGAATAATTAAAAATTACTCCCTCCGTCCACGAAATGAGTACCCATATTTCCTTTTTCGTCCGTCCATGAAATGAGTACTCATTTCCTTTTTTGGCAAGTGTACCCCACACAACCCTTTAATTAATACTATCAAAAAGTGGGACCCTTAAACTATTCACATTACACTCCATACATTTCTTAAAACCCGTGTCGTCCACAAATGGGTACTCATTTCGTGGACAGAGGGAGTATTTCGTTTTGTGTTTGATGTTGAATTTGCAGAGATATATTCACTACCAATTATAGGCGTCGGCGGCGTGGAGGCGCCGGAGGCGCGGTGGAGAGAGAGTGCGTCTACGATTTGGGGATTTAGGGGGAAGGGGATTTGTTTGGTATTTCCTTTTTATTTTAAGGGTATCTTAGTCCTTTCAACCTCAAAAAGGGTACATTTTATACATTTCTTTTATAATGGGTATATTTTTGTTTTTGTCTTTCAAATAGGGTAAAGACTACTATTAACCCTATTTATAACCCCTTATTCTCATTTAGATTATACTCTCTATGTGCTACTAACAATGACTCACTTTCCTTTGTTCTCAAAAAAAAAATGACTCACTTTCCTTTTTCATTTATTCCATTAATATGACATGTTTCAAAAAGGAAATCATATTTTCTTACAAAAAGTTATGAGCTCCATTATTTTTATCACTTTTATCTTTTTATCTCTCTCTTTTTTAATAATCGTGCTAAGCATTAATGAGACATTATCAATGGAACGGAGGGAGTAATTAGCAACAAATTAGTAACATAATAACAAGAATTCGATAACTTACATGCAGATGAAATTAAATATAGTTAGATTGTTATGTAGGTAGGACCAAGTGAGTGGAAAGTGGAGGATATGGGCGGTGATGGTGGCGGCGGCGGCGGCAGCGGGGGTCACTTTTGCAATATTTATATACTCCATTAAATAAAAGGTTGTTGGTTGATGCACTTAGCTTTAAGCTTCCAAGTGCTCTAAAACTGCGTCAAAGCTACCATTTTAGCAGACAAACACCTGCATGCTTCCACATAATACATATATTGCTTTGCTTAAAAGATTGTCACAATTATGATTGCAGATCATGATGCATCATGCAATCCATTGTTTTTTTTGACAATTTTAATCGGGGATGGTGGTTTCAGAAATTATATATTTATATTCATTTGCAAGGAGTTAATAATTAATCTATTTATTTTTCATAACTCTTCTCATTTTATTTTGTGTCTTTTAATAAAAAGCATATGGACATTTTGGTTTATAGACGTATGAGCGAACCTTTTATATATACTTTTTGTATATTTCTTTTCTTTTTATTGACCGAAATGTGATTGGGCAATTTTTTCTATATCGTGGTTGATTTTTCTATCTATTGTTACTACTTAATTTGCTATCTCTTGTAACTATATTAGATTCCGAATTGTGCATTCACTAAAAAAACTAAAGATTCAGTCGAGTAAAATTGGTCACGGAATCTTTAAGCGCCAATTTTTTATTGTCCTAAATATCGATGATTTATTTTCCATTATTTTTTATAATTACACGTCAATTTATAGCCTCACTAAATTATGCATGATGTATTCGAATGATGGTACATTTGGTATATAACATCAGATATATATATATATAGGGGGCGCTCCAATGAGACCCCCTAATTTTAGTGAGATTTAGGGCACGATCTGGTGCGTTTATTTTATCAATCCTATGGCTGATATTGTATCTGGAGGGTGATTTTTTTTTGCAGGGTTCGAATCCTGGAGGGAGCATAATATTTTAAATTTTGTTATTCATCAGTATATACTGCATTGTTCATCAGTATATACGGCCCTGTTCATCAGTATATATGTCTTATTCATTACGAATTTTTTAAATTTTATTTTTCATCAGTATATACATCTTGTTCATTAGATATACGTTTTGTTCATTAGTATTATATGCCTTATTCATTGTACTCATGTTACACGAAAAATAGGGGGTCTCAATGGAGCGCGCCCCTATATATATATATATATATATATATATATATATATGAGACATGACAACCCTCTACCATATTTGATGTACTATCTTTCTTCGGAAATAATTTTAAATTAAACGTGAAAAGTGAAAGAAAATCATGGGAAGAACGAAGAAAACCTCATGAAAATGATTAAATGACGCGACTTTAATTCTAAAAAAATCAACCGTTACAGTGAATAGGTTAAAAGTAACCTGCAAAAGGTCAATATATAACATGTGTTCACATTTGTCTTCATATATATTTGCCATAATTTAACAAATTTAGATGTTGTTATCATGCAGTAAGAATATTGTTGTTATGAACTACACATTTACCTGGCCCACATTAAAATTGCTACTAAAATATTCAGGCTATAGAAAAAGGCTAATCATGGCATTAGATGTATGATCAAGAAAGTATGCATTATATCCATTGATCGATCACTGTATGTCTAACATCTATGGGCAAAAAAAAATTAGTCTAACATCTATTTGGATTTAAATCTAGCCAAGCAATTATGACTTATTAGCTACCAAATTGTTATATATCAACCGATTTAATATATCAAGTGGTATTTAACAGTACTCATAAACTTGCACTTATTATCTCGTGTAGAGTCTCTATCGATATTTTTCATACGTTGAGTGTTCAATAATACATGTAAAATTGACATGAATTTCATCTTATAACAATTTTCAACCTAATTAATTAGGTAAACTATTAGTACATTCATCTTTTTTTCGGTAGTACTAGTATATTAATCTTAACTTTGGGCTCCAACTATTCTAAACCTCTTTAAGAGTCAAGGCTTGACTTTTCACTATTGAATTAAATTTGCAACAATGATGCATGCAAAAGAAGAAAAAGGTAGCATTCCTGCTATTAAAAATTATAATGACCATATCTTCTCTTAATAACAATTGAACAAATTGTTCTGATTTAAGCACTTCCAAGTGTCTGCGAGATACGAATCGTGGGAAAAGATAAGGTTAGCGGTATATTAAAAATGATAAAGTGTTCGAAAAAAATAAACAATCGATTAAATTATTAGGAACATTGGATGAACCTGCAACATTTAAAAAAAAAGGCCAAATAAGATAGCTATCAAAGCTTAGGAAATTTGAACAAGAAACCCTCATGCACATGATTGTTTCTTTGAAAATGACTGAAGTTTTAGTTATTTATACAGAGTTTCATTCGCCAATCCTTTAAATCGAAGTGAGATAACTAAAAAACAAATGGAAATAGTTAGCAAGATCTAGCAAGATACACATATTATATTATTATTGATTAATTGCCACAAATAACACAACTAACCGATAAAATGTTGCAATCACAACACCCTCTAACACGCCCTTTTTTTCAATAGTGAAACTATGTCGTTTCATTGCTAGAACAACATCTACCGAAACATTGGGGATATATATTGTAATGATGATAACAAGTTATGTTCATAACATAAGGTATGAGATTAAAAAATAATAGAAATTATAAGATGCACACTGCCAGCTAATATGTCAAGTACTTTTCAAAGATCCAAGAAATGTAAGTGTGCTCCCATTTGCAATGGCAAAAATTAAATCCATCACTTTTAGGAACCAATCAATCCTTATCTAGTTTTGTTTTATAATACATATAATTAGAGCGATTACCAATTCAACTGAAAACGATTATTCAACAAATACTTTCACTACTGACTTTGAACAATGTGATGTATATGTTTAAGTCACCTATTTCTTGAATATGTTTCGCTTAAGTCTTGATCAACAAACACTCTCCTACTTGTTTTTATTTAATTTTTAATCTGAAGTTGGGAAGAAATGTCCAAAATGATAAATCAATGACTTTTGGATGTCTGAGTCAATTGTAAGTCTTTCTTTACATGTATTCTCCGTAAATATCTAATCTAACAGGTCGGAAAATGAAATAAATGGGCATTTAATATACCTAAAAACATCAAACTTATCTTCAAGTAGAGCATAATGGTCCATAAACTTAGATATCACACAACACTATATTTCCAAGTCATGACCTGCAGGCATATATATAAAGTAAGCAAAAATAAGCCTGTTTTTTCAAATTCATATTTTGGTGCTGTGTTGTCGGTTGCACGATATCACTCTATTTCTATTAGATGGAGACGATAAGAAATAAATAATCTCGTGTGTGGAAAGAAGTGCAAGTGCACTAAGCAATAAGCTTTTCCCCCTGAATCCATATACTCCCTCCGTCCTATTACAAATGTCCCACTTTTCTTAATGGAATGTCTCATTCTTTTTTTGACAATATATTCTCTCTCTATACCTAATATTTAAATAATTTCCACCAACCCACTTTATCTACTTCCTACACATTTCTTAATCTTAGTGCCCAAAAATAATGGAACATTTGTAATGGGACGGAGAGAGTATATAATTAGAGGGTGTTTATTTTGCATGATTTGTAAGATGCACGATTGAATATTTCTATCATCGATATTAGGATTTCTCCAATCTCACCCTTTCAATGGGATGCGAAACAAGCAAAACTAGCTTAAATAATAGAAATAATCAATGGCCTTGGGATATCTCAAAGTTTTATCTAAGTAAACAAGGAATTAACCCTACTATTTTTATGTATCAAGACTAATACTCAAAAGTAAACGCCCCATAAAGGAATTATATAAAAGAGATGAGAAAAAGTGTAGTCTAAAGCAACTTCATAGATCACTCCCATATGTTACAGCTTAGAGTAGAAAGAACCCATAATAGTAATAGTGATAATAATAGTAATAAATAAAGAATTAATTAAGAAGACATGTCCAAATATTGAACTCCAGTATTGATTGCTCAACTCCAAGCTAGCAAGAAAAATAAATTGGAGAAAATTAAATTGGCTTGAGCTGAGAGTGGTATATGGATATAGTAACACTTTAAGGAACTAAGCGTTCTCAATTATTAAGGTGCAATATATATCGGGATCAATAGAGTGCATGTATCATAAAGCCAAGAGAAAAAAAGTAAAAAGGAAACAAGAGAATGCAATCTATACAATAATCATATACTAGTTTGGAGAAATTTTCTTTGTATCAGGATGAGATTATAAGAGATACATATATTTTCGTAATGAGATCTTCCAAATTTCATACTGCACTAAACAATTAATGGTGTTTCACTTGGACAGAGATTGGGTGGTCTTGATGTAACAGAGGAGAGACTAACCAGCATTTCTCATATTATGTATGGGACATAAGTTATGTAGAAGTACCTTATATATTTGTGTGTGCTTTGAATATTTTTCCTCATTCACTGCAATGTATATGGCAGTGGTTCATCGGAATCTAACAGAATTCCAATTGATGCATCAGCTCCTAAACCAAGTCAAGAAAAACATTTAGACTTGTAATCATCATGAAAACATTTAGGTGTCAATAAGAAATATGGATATATATATATATATGAACGATAACCAATAATATTGGTGGTGATTTCCCCAAGATTCTCAAATTCATTCAGAAAAGTATGCTTCTCGGAGAGTTCTTACACTCAAAAGAAGCCCATCGCGATGGAGGCACAACTGTACGATCTTGTGTTTCTTCTGACACGTAGAGAAGGCTGAACAGATCCGTACCAGTATCAACATTCTTACTAGATGAACAGCCCTCGAAACTAATAAGAGGCGGAGCTGAATCAATGGCGTCCATAAAACTGAAAGACTCCTGCTTAGATGGAGGTTGTTGGCATCATTTGGCAAATGATCGAGATGCAAAAACAATTAAAATCCCAGATAATTCAGTTGTAAGAGATACCGCACGACAATGTGATTTTGGAGGAGCAATTTTGGGCATTTCCTTGACGAAAAATTCTTCATCCAAAGAGTATCTTCTTGCTTTCTTCGGAATTTCCTTTCTAGTGGAGGTGCTTTCTGCACAGATCTCTGGGATTGGCTGTGGGGTTGTTGGAGCCCATCTTCTATCCACGTACCTGCAACCAACGCTTAGTTTCGACATAAATGATTTTCTCTTATCAAATTGAGTAATATGTTTCAAGACTGAAGTTACTTGGCATAAATGAAGGTTTCAATTGGACTTCTGTAGAACTGTGCTGGTAAGTCTGCTTCCCAATAGCTGTTCGACTTCTGGTTTCCCATCACTGCACAACAGCACGAACGTCACTCGATCAATCAACCAAGAATATCTACACAAACATGTATCTACTGACTTACCCTGCATGAATGCAACCTGCTCGGGAAGCCATGTGTCCAACGTTGTAGACCTTACCTGTTGCAATAAAAGGAAATATAAGTATGAAACAAAACATGACTTCCAATGTCATAGGTAGCCAAACCTTCGAGATGTGTACTCCAAGACTGCGGTGTATTCCAGAACATCGCATGCATATAAATATTCCAAGGTTGATGCTTGCCCATCGTGGAGCCCTGCAGCAACGCTTGCAATTATTTGTCTCATTCAAACCTCAACTCATCATGATGCTTGCTTATCGAACTATCTTCAAATGTGGGAACATACTTGCTCCGGCAATCTGCACATTCCTTGTTTTCGGGCAGCTTAAGGAGACCCAACAGTATCTGCCAATCACCTTAAACAGTATATGAGTTATACGAAAAAGACATTCTCGTACAAACAATCTTGATTTGTGCTACTAACAGTATCTCATGTTCATGTAGACAAATGGTGATATCATGATATCAATTTTAACTAATGCTTTTTCTGAGAGGATCAGTTTTAACTACTGTTAAGATCAGCATAAGCAAGTTTTAACTACAAATTTTGTCGATCTAGCTTACATTTTAGTTTAGTTCAGAAATTAGACAGAAAATTCTGAAATTCACAAATACAGAAAATTCGTGTTCTATGCTTAGCAAGAGCAATAGAGCATGTATGGTGCATTACGCAAATAAAAACTTGTTTGAATGCAACATGGTTGCAGTCAAGCTATATGATAATTGATAAGTATGTTTTGATAAAAGTGAAATTTAGAGCAACTGGACTTAGCCAACTTGTTAACAATGCAGCTAATATTAGCTAATGTTAAAGTAAGATAGACTGAATTTAGAACTAAACATCCCTCTGCACCTGATCGAATTCTTTAGTTCTGCCTTATTCTTGAAAAGGGAAGGAAATTTATTGAGCAAATATAATCTAACTAT
The DNA here is from genome assembly GCF_028751815.1 of Salvia miltiorrhiza. Lineage (NCBI taxonomy): Eukaryota > Viridiplantae > Streptophyta > Magnoliopsida > Lamiales > Lamiaceae > Salvia > Salvia miltiorrhiza. Next base: position 27,755,034 of record NC_080390.1, read on the forward strand.
TTCTGCATAATTCCAAGATTCAAATACTTAGCAGCATAATCAATTGAGGAAAATGAAGACGAGACATTGAAATTCAACAGGGAAATGCATATAATTAGATATAGAATGGGAATTTCAGGAATCCTATACGGCCTTAGGAAAAATCGAACAAAAAAAAATTAGTTTGCCAATGAAAATGATTGAGAAAGCAGATGGGTTTGTCACCTTTGCATGTTTGGCATTGAGCTCTTTGGTAACAAACGCCTTCTCATTCATAGCTCTCAATATATATGTCTGTCACGAATGGATTCACACACAAATACACACACTAAAAATCAAAGGAAAAAAGAAAAAGAAAATGAAAAATACAAATGTAAAAGGAAAAAAAGAAAAGAAGGAAAAAAATGGGAGAAACACGAAGAATCACATTAACAGAGATGGAGAAAGAGAAAGAGAGACGATTGATTTGAGGAGAGTTGTGTCTCTCTTTCTCCCTCTGAATTTTGGAAATGATTTTTCAAATTATATAACAAATGCTGAATGGTTTAACAGATTTCGAGGATGTTAGCATCAATTGTAGTAGCCTCATACTATCCCAACGTTCAATGTAAAAGGTCGATTTTTAACTTTATATCTTATCATGTAAATTAATTTCTTAATGTTTATAAATTTAGATGGATAAATCTCTAAAGTAATATTCACAAATTGGAATAAATAAGTATATTTGTTTAAGGAAAAATGGTAAAGTGTATTGATAGTGGAGAAAAATATACTCCCTCCGTCCACGAAATGAGTACACATTTATGGACGGCACGGGTTTTAAGAAATGTATGGAGTGTAGTGTGAATAGTTTAAAGGTCCCACTTTTTGAGTGTATTAATTAAAAAGATGTGTGGAGTACACTTGCCAAAAAGGAAAATGGGTACTCATTTCGTGGACGGACGAAAAAGGAAATATGCGTACTCATTTCGTGGACGAAGGGAGTATTATAATTAGTATTGAAAGTGGTGAAAAGGTGAAAAAATGTTATAATTAGTATTGGGAGTGGTGAAAAAGTGAAAAATAATAATAAATAAAGTATTATTAGTGGTGGGGTAGATGTCCAAAAATGGAAAGAAAGAAAGAGAAACTTATTTGGGGGACGTCCCAAAAAGGAAAATGAGGAACTTATTTCAAGGCTCCGTCCACGAAATGAGTACTCATTTATGGACGGCACGGGTTTTAAGAAATGTATGGAGTGTAGTGTGAATAGTTTAAAGGTCCCACTTTTTGAGTGTATTAATTAAAAAGATGTGTGGAGTACACTTGCCAAAAAGGAAAATGGGTACTCATTTCGTGGACGGACGAAAAAGGAAATATGCGTACTCATTTCGTGGACGAATGGAGTATTATAATTAGTATTGAAAGTGGTGAAAAGGTGAAAAAGTGTTATAATTAGTATTGGGAGTGGTGAAAAAGTGAAAAATAATAATAAATAAAGTATTATTAGTGGTGGGGTAGATGTCCAAAAATGGAAAGAAAGAAAGAGAAACTTATTTGGGGGACGTCCCAAAAAGGAAAATGAGGAACTTATTTCAAGGACGGAGGGAGTATATTTTTTTAAATATTACATCCTGCAACAATTTTATTGGTCGTCACCAATTGAAGAACATATATAAAAATATTATAAATAATATGAAAATATAATTCAATCATCTTTCTTCCGTGGCATCCCCGTATTTTTTAGTTCTCGTAGTACCGTGTCCTTACGTAGTATGTAGTACTCAATCTTGACCACACATTTTGTACATGTGGTGCACCAAGATTGTAGCACATAGCAAGGAACTTCCAATTGTATGCATTTTTTGTACAATTTAATGCATTTTTGTGTGAAACTTTATGCATTTTTTGTGAAATTATATGCATGTAAAATATGTTTGTTTTTTATAGTGGGGGTGGGGGGAGTGGGGTGGAGAAAATACTAGATTTGTAAAAAATGAAATGCATTTTTTTGTACAATTTACTGCATTTTTTTGTATGAAATTTTATGCATTTTTGTGTGAAATTATATGCATGTAAAACATGTCAGTTTTGAGATAATCTAATTTTTTTTAATATCCGAAAAATATATTTCGATTTTACCCTTGTGCAGATTTTGCCGTGGAAGCTCATTGCCACGTGTCACACTCTTGGTGCACCATATGAACAAAATGTGTGGTCCAAATTTGGTCCTACGTCACTATCTAAAGACACGGTACTGCATGATCTTATTCCCATACAAATCCTCTATAGATAAAAAAAAAAAAAAAAAAAAAAAAAAAAAAAAAAAAAACTAAGAACCAATACAATCTCTTGATTACAATAACATCAAGAATTAATAATTTTTTTTTTTTTAGCGCCAAAGATGATATATATATCATAAATCAACCAGGATTGTTTGAATACAACGGTAAAGCATTACACGTAATGGGAGAACAACTATTTCTAAGAGCATAACCCACTAAGGCATCCGCCGCTGCATTGCCTTCATGTGGCATCCAACTAAATGAGACATGGTGCAGGTTAGCAGCACAACGGTGAATGTCCCTCAAAGCATCACCCGTATAAGAGAGGACAGTAGCCCCTCGAGCGAGCAATAATTTTTTTAATAAACCTAAAAATAATTTATACACTCAAAACACCAAATCATGATCTCTCTCATAATTTCCCAACAAATGAACTGAAATTAAACAAACGGAAAACCAAAACTATGTAAGAAGAAAAAATCTTTAAATTCCACAAATACGACCTAATTAATTACAGAGCATATGTTCTTGATCTGACCAGTTAAGCCGGTCAGTACGTTGATCTGCCCCATTTTAACCATCGACACCACAAAATCCTCAAAGAAACTCCTTGATACGAATGAGGTCGAATGTTGTTTCGCATACGAATTCATCGTGTCATCGTCGAAGAGAGCTACATCCACTACAAGAAACAGCGGATGCAACGATCGAAATTAACGACCGAAATTTTCGGTCTTTAAAAAGGCGGCCTTAACGACCGAAATTTTAATATTAACGACCGTTTTTTTGATATTTTAAATCTTATTTTTTTTTATTTCCTACGACCGAATGAAACGGTCGTTAATTTATAACGACCGTATCTACGACCGTTTTTCGGTCGTTGGTTATTTTTATTGAATTTTGATATAATTTTATTTTAACGACCGTTACAAACGGTCGTTAACTTAAGTTCAGTTCTGATAGTTTAAATTTTTCGGAAAAATTTAACGACCGTTTCTATAACGGTTGTTGTATTTTAATTAATTTAAATTTATTTAATATTAACGACCGTTTTTCGGTCGTTGTATACAAAAATTGTTAATATTATAATTAAAATTGGTAACGACCGAAAAACGGTCGTTATATTTCTAATCGGTCGTTGAAGACGCGGACTTAACTTAGGTTTTCTAATTTTTCCCCCATTTTCTTCTCCACCCTTTCCTCCTCCGATTCTCCGCCTCCTTCCGCCGATTTCGCCGTTCCCGACACCGCCGCCTCCGTCCATCGAACGGCCACCTCCACCGACGCCGCCGCTGCTGCTCCTCTCCGTCCGACGCGACCGCTGCTGCTTCTCTCCGTCCGACGCGACGCCGCTGCTCTCCGTCCGTTGCACGCCGATACTCTACGGTAAGTTTATTAATTATTCATCCTAACCCTAATTATTTTTTATAGATTTCATAAATTATTAACCCTAACTCTAATTCCCAGCCCCTGCCCTCGCCGGACCGCCCCTGCCCTCGCCGGAAAGCTCCTGTCGTTGCCGGAATAAGAGATTGTAGGTTAGTTCGTGTAACTTATATAATGTAGGCTATTAATTTGAATTTAGGTTAATATTGGTATGTTAGTATATGAATTTAGGTTAATTATATGTGAATTAATGAGAAATTTACATAGAACTTAGTATGAATTATATGTGAATTAATGTAGGCTATGTTTCAAGTTTATGTTAATTATATTAGTATGAATTAATGTGAAATTTAGTTGTTGTGTTGTATAGTATATGTGAATTAATGTGAATTTAGTTTGAATGTAATGTGAAATTATATGTTAATTATATATGTTCATTTCTATTTGATTTGTTTAAAGAACAAGAACTTAGTAAGATAATCTATTTTAGATTTATTTAAAGAACTTAGTTAGGTTTATTTGTAAATATTAGATTTATTTAAATAACTTAGTTAGGTTTATATATATTAGATTTAGTTAAAGAACTTAGTTAGGTTAATCTCTATTTAAAGAACTTAGTTAGGTTCATTTCTATTTAAAGAACTTAGTTAGGTTCATTTCTATTTAAAGAACTTAGGAAGGTTAATTTCTATTTAAAGAACTTATAATGTTTAAATTTATTTAATTCGCTTTATCGCCGGTGGGGGAGAGGCGAAATATATGATTTAGCATGATTAATTGCGTTGAGCACGTTTTAATTATAATTAAGCATGATAGTTTCGCCGGTGGGGGAGAGGCGATTAAGTATGATTGTGATTAATTGGAGTTTGGGCCGCCGGTGGGGGAGAGGCGGAGGCGGTAGCAATGACTACCGCCCTGGTTTTGTTGTTGTGTTGAAATTTCAATCTTCAATCATCCTTCTTGAAATCCTAATCGTCATCATTTTCAAGTCATAATATGCATATTCAATTCTTTTAAGTGAAATCTTCAGTCATCCTTCTATAATCCTAATCTCCGTCCTTATTTGAGTTCTTAATGTCTACTCTTATTCATAATCTTAATCTTAATTCGGATTCCTAATTCTAATCTTAATCTTAATCCTACTCTTAATCTTAATTCCTAATCCAAATCTTAATCTCCTTTCATAATCCTAATCTTAATCCAAATTTTAATCTTAATTCCTAATCCAAATCTTAATCTCCTTTCATAATCCTAATCTTAATCTTAATTCCTTATCCTTATCTTAATCTTAATCTTAATCTTAATTTCTAATCTTAATTTCCACTCTTATTCATCATCTTAATTTTATATCTAATGTGTGAACTAATTAAAACATTAATAATATATGAATGCAGGAAATATAAACATGAGTTTAGATAGAGGGTGGATGTATAGGCGATATGCTCAAGGTAGTCTAACAGGAGAGTTCATGGATGGATTGGAAGTATTTATCCATTATGCACTTTCTCGACCGGACTTAATGATTGGAAATAAGATCAAATGCCCATGCACGAAATGTAAGAACAAAAAATTTGATACTCCAATGACTGTTAGGGTTCACTTGGCAAAGAATGGTTTTATCCCTAGATACCATATATGGACGATGCATGGTGAAGCGTTAGTGCAAGTCCCTGATGTTGCTAGGCGTATTGTAACCATTGAGGAAGATAGAGAAGTAAATCGTTATGAGACGATGGTGATGGATGTAGCGACAGCTCAATTTCACAATGTCGATGATTTAATTGAAGAATCTCCAAACCCAACAGCCCAACATTTGTATGATATGTTAAAGGCGGCTGATAGAGAGTTGTGGCCTGGCTGTAAAACCCATACCCAATTATCTCTTGTAGCTCGATTGATGAGTTTAAAATCTGATAATAATATGTCTGAGCGATGTTTTGATCAGATTTTGGAGTTGATTGTTCCCGATAATAATTTGGTGACTGGAGATTTCTACAGTGCAAAGAATTTGCTTCGTGGGATGGGTTTGCCAGTTGAGAAGATTGATTGTTGTCGTAATAATTGTATGCTTTTTTGGGGGGATGATGAAAGCTTGAACGAGTGTAAGTTTTGCGATGCAAAACGTTACAAAGAATCTTCTGGTCCCAGTGGTAGTCGCCAACGACGCCTAGTTGCAGTCAGTCAGATGCATTACTTTCCCATCACCCCAAGATTGCAAAGGTTATATGCATCTAAAGCAACAACAGCTGATATGCGATGGCATGCTACATCAGTTAATGATGGTGTGATGAGACACCCTGCAGACTCACCTGCATGGAAACATTTTGACAACACATTTCCTGATTTTGCGGCCGAGGTCAGAAATGTGATATTGGGGCTTTGTACTGACGGATTCTCGCCATTCAACAATTTTGGAAAGCAATATTCCTCATGGCCAATCCTACTTACTCCATACAATCTTTCTCCTTGGATGTGCATGAGAGAACAACACATATTTCTCACTGCTGTCGTCCCTGGGCCACACAATCCAAAGGATATGATTGATGTTTTTCTTCAACCGTTGATTGCTGAGTTATCTCATCTTTGGGAAGTGGGTGTCCAAACGTATGACATATCATTGAAGAATAATTTCTAAATGCGTGCTGCACTTTTGTGGACAATTAGTGACTTTCCCGCTTATTCCATGCTTTCTGGTTGGAGTACAGCTGGTAGATTGGCATGTCCACGTTGTTGTGATGATACAGATTCTTTTCGATTACCTTTGAGTTGTAAACAATCCTGGTTTGACTGTCATAGGAGGTTCTTACCCACTGATCATCATTTTCGACGCAACAAAATTGCGTTTATAAAAAATGCTCAAGTAAGAAAAGGTCCTCCACAAACAAAAAATGGGTACCAGTTGTTGGCTGAGATTGAGGGATTGGGGATTAAAAAAGTAACAGAATTGACAGTTGAAGAGACTCGATTACGGATATCTAAACGACAAAGAACTTATGAATCAGGTTGGAGGAAAAAAAGTATATTCTGGGATTTGCCATATTGGAGTTCGTTGCTTATACGTCATAATCTTGATGTTATGCATATAGAAAAGAACGTCTTTGATAATTTGTTCAACACCATTATGAACACTAAAGGCAAAACAAAGGATACGGCCAAATCTCGCGAAGAATTGAATAGGTTTTGTCGCAGACCTGAGTTAGAAGCCAATGAACAGACAGGAAAGTACCCTAAAGCATGTTATATGCTTGATAATGATGAGAAAAGAATCTTACTTAAGTGGATTGAAGGGCTTAGATTTCCTTATGGCTATGTATCCTCGTTGGGTAGATGTGTCAACTTGAGTACACTTCAAATGTTTGGTATGAAGAGTCACGATTGTCACGTGATGATGCAACGAGTATTGCCGGTCGCACTAAAAGAACTTCTACCATTCAATGTGTGGAAAACAATTACAGATCTTTGTCTCTTTTTCAAAGATTTGACTTCACCAAACATTCAAGTTGACAATCTTCTTCAGATGCAAAAAAATATTCCTGTCATTCTTTGTAAGTTGGAAAGAATCTTTCCTCCTAGTTTCTTCGACTCTATGGAGCATCTTCCAATACACTTGGCCGATGAGGCTATGATGGCAGGCCCTGTACAGTATAGATGGATGTATCCATTTGAGAGGTACTTGGGAAAGTTGAAGAAAACAGTTAAAAACAAAGCCAAAGTTGAAGGATCAATTACAAATGCTTATCTTGTGGAAGAGGCTACATCATTCTGTTGTTATTACTTTGAAGATCACGTTAAGACAAAGCAACGAAATGTACCTCGAAACTTTGAAGGTAGTGGTGTTGATGTGATCCCTGACATGTTGTCTGTCTTCAAGTATGTTGGGAGACCATTTGGAAAGATGACAACTAGATTTCTAGAACCTAAAGAGCACGACGCCGCCCATTTGTACGTGCTAAACAATTGCACAGAAGTTACAGAAACCTACACAGGGTATGTACAAAGCATATGTTATTAAATTTATTAATCTACACATAGGTTGTTTAATAAATATGATATATATTAATCAATAGGCTGTTTGAGGATGAAATGCGGGCCAAATTTCGTGATATTTCATCCAATGAACTTCAACAGAAACTTGAGAAAGAATTTCCCACATGGTTCAAAGCATATGTAAGTTCTTTCATCCAATGAACTTCAACTCAACGTATTATGTCAAAGTATACTACAATTGGTTTTAACTAATAAGTTTCTTTCATTGAATAGGCTTCAAATCCAACAAATGGGCTAGTCAATTCATTTTTGCATCATTTGTCATTGGGACCTCTGCACAGAGTTACTACATACCAAGGATTCTTTGTCAACGGATTCAAATTTCATACGGTTTCTTATGGCTCGAAGAAATCAACTGATAATAGTGGATTGTGCGTTAAGGGTTCAGTGTTGAACGGTGTCCAGTTAGATTTCTATGGTCGTTTGTTAGAGGTTGTTGTCCTATAGTATCCTGGGCTACCAATAAAAACAACCACATTATTCAAATGTGAGTGGTTTGACCCTTAAACTCCAACTGGAACCGACATTGATCGTGACTTCAATCTGGTTTCGGTGCACAAGAATCGTCGTTATTCCAAATACGAACCATTTATCCTCGCCAATCAAGCTGCACAAGTTTATTATTGCTTGTATCCAAGTAAAAATAACAACAGAAGCAATTGGTTGGCTGCTTGTAAAGTGAAAACAAGGCCAGTTGTTGAAGTTTCCACAACTGAACTTCCAACAACGTCTTTGCCTTTTCAAGAGGAAGTCGTAGGCAGAATATCTCTTACGAATATAGATGACATTTCAACAATGGTTCATCCACATGGAGGCGAGGTGGACATAGATGATGATGATGATGATGATGATGATGATGATGATGAAGACCTTATTTTACAATCCCCCGAGTCTTCTAACACTGAATCAGATTGAGTAATTAATGACTTCAAATAAAACATATTTGAACATTTTATATATTTAATGTGTTAAATAATAAACTAATATACTAATTACTTCAAATTTGGATATAGATGGATGCTTCTACTCAATCCGGGTCTAATCCATCCGGTTCTACTCCATCCGGTTCTGGTCCATCCGGTTCTGGTCCTATTTTCGATAATAGGCCGCCAGAGGATGAAAACCCTAATGTGGAGGAGGAACGTGTTGCTAGTGATGGGCGGATTGGGTTTATTTCACTCATAGGTACGTTTCACAATGTATCAGTTAACTTCAAATTGTTTTGTACATTAATTCTAAATTTAATTTCAACACTTTAAGTGTTCTGAGGCCGACTGGAGCTATTCGGGCTAGGGCGACTGATAGCTTTCAAGGTATGCCACATGAAAGTGGCACCAATTTGAAGAATTTGACTGAGGGGATGAAGGATTTTTATTTTGATGAGTTTGAGGTACGATCATCTCATATACTCCCTCCGTCCACGAAATGAGTACTCATATTTCCTTTTTCGTCCGTCCACGAAATGAGTACTCATTTCCCTTTTTGGCAAGTGTACCCCACACATCTCTTTAATTAATACACTCAAAAAGTGGGACCCTTAAACTATTTACACTACACTCCATACATTTCTTAAAACCCGTGCCGTCCACAAATGAGTACTCATTTCGTGGACGGAGGGAGTATAATTTTTATATTCTAAACTAACAATCACAATACTGATTTTTCTCTTATTTGCAATATCTTTAAATAGAAAGCATTTTGTTGGGATAAAACGCAATATACCAGGCATGTTATTAAGAAAGCGTGGGTTAAGGCAGCTCGAGTGGCGTACAAGGATTACATCAGCAATTGCAAGAAGGTCCTGTTGATACATAAGAAGAAGATTGATTATCTTCAGCCTAACATTGAGGCGGCTTGGAGGGCTTATTGGGATTTGCCTGAGACTCAGGCAAGGTCTGCTCAGGCGTCCAGGAATCGCCGCTCAGAGCCAGGCGGTCCGAGTACAGGGATGGCTATCCATCATGGAGGGTCGCGCAGTGCTTTAGATCATGCTGAGCATCTGGTAACTTTACAACGTTTTATTTAAAATTTTGATGCATTACTAAATTGTTACTTATATTTTTAATGTGTTTTGTAAGGCTCGGGAGAGCAATATTTCTTTTGACGAGGCTACTTGGGCGACTTTTCGATGGATCCATTATAAGAATGGACAGTATACCGCTGGACGACCTGCGCAGCACGGGGTATGACGTTAATTTAGTATCTTTAAATTCCTTTGTTCGAATAATTTATTTTACAACTATTCTAACTATTTTTGTATTGTAGTTGGAGGTCGAGAGGTGATTGGCAGAGCTTCGCCAAACACAGGAAGAGGTCACGCCCGCAGATGTAGATCGCATCTTCCGAGAGGTCATCACTCCTGATTCGAGGGGGCGCATCATGGGATTAGGCATGATGATGTCTAGGGCGATTACTGAGAGCGGCGAGTCGTCGAGCACGCACTCCACTAGCACCTCCCAGTTTTCTTTCCCTGTTGCCTCGAGAGATGAGCTCATTACATTGAGGGAGGAGCTGAGCTCCACACAGAGAGAGCTAGAGGTCAGGAGAGCGAGCGAGGAGGCTCAGAGCAGGGCTATACAGGAGATGCAAGCCCAGATCGCCCTCCTCATGCGAGGATATCATGCACAGTCCCCCTCCGACGCCTCTGATGGGACCCACCCGGATCTCTGATTATATTATTTACTATCATTTGTTAGATACTATACTTTGAATACTGAATTTCTAAACTTGTTGACATATTTTATAATTTGCTACTTTGTTATTTGATGTCTTTCTACTTTGCTCATCTTCATGATTTTGAATAATTTATAGATTGCTATATAATTGAAAACAGGAATACAAAACAAAAAAACAAAAAGAAATTAAACAACGACCGAAATTAAAAAAAACAGTCGTTACGAACTGACTGAAAAAAACAGGAAAAACGACCTCTAACGACCGAAATTTCGGTCTTTAAACAACGACCGAATTAAAAACGGTCGTTAATTCTTTCGGAAGCTCAACGACCATTTTAATAACGGTCGTTGAACAACGACCGAAAATCGGGACCTAACGACCGAATTCCGATCATTGATCAACGACCGTTATTAAACGGTCGTTGATGATCTCAGAAGATCAACGACCGTTTAATAACGGTCGTTGATCAACGACCGGAATTCGGTCGTTAGGTCCACAAAATAGTCATCCCAAGAAGCTTGGCTACGGTTTTAAAGACCGAATAAACGGTCGTTGAAGGCCGCACAACGAACAAAACGGCGACCACAGTTTTCGGTCGTTGTTTCGGTCGTTGGGACTTTAACGACCGTTTTTTCGAGTTTAACGACCGAATTTTCGGTCGTTAGAGCCGCGTTTTCTTGTAGTGATCCGTCCGGATAAGCCTCCTTCCCCACCTAAAGAAAAGTGAACAATCGCCTCAAGAAAATAGGATTTCAGCTGTAATTTTTGGATTAATTAAATTCACCGTGGGATTTGAGGACGTAGTTGGCGACGCGTTTTTAGGGTGAATAGATATTGATTAAATAGCCCTTCTTCAATGTGAACGCAAAAAAAAAATGAAATAAGAAAAGGGGGATGGATTTAATAGATTGAATCTAACGCTTGAATTGGTATTATTTAATGGACTAGATTAGATTTAAGATCTAACACTTAATAGGGGATCCTACTAGAGTGCACCATATATATGCGTGTGTGTGTGTGTGTGTGTGAATGGTTCATGAAAGATCTATCAAGTGCATATGTATGATGTGCATATACATATGAAATGATAAATCTAGAATTTATTGAAGGGTTAATTGTATCAAAATACCTGACATTTTCCCAAAATTTGGTTTTTTAACAAACTTTTTAATTGTAGCAAAAATTTTTGCTACGTTTCAATTTATTGCAATGTCCGTCCCGTGTATATTTTTGGTCAAATCCATGCTGAGGTGGACCTCCATAAAGCTTAGGTGGCATGTCGTGCCGGGTAATGAAACATTGTCGTCTCAAATCCATTGCAATAAATTGAAACGTAGCTAAAATAAATTAGCCGGAAATGAATGGATTTGGCCGGAAATATACGCGGGACGAACATTGCAATAAATTGAAAAGTAGCTAAAATTTTTGCTACAATTAAAAAGTTTGTCAAAAAACCAAAATTTGGAAAAAGATAAGGTATTTTGATGCAATTAACCCTTTATTGAATGAGAATAATGCTTGCATTGGAGAAAGGAAATCACATTACCACTCTCAAACTAGAGAGATAAAAAGAAAAGAAGAAATGAGAATTAGAGATAGAGCAAGACCAACACAAATGAGAAAGCTATCTGAAACCCTCTTTGTATTCATACATTAGTCAAACAAGGCACACACACAAAATACCACATCCTTTGCTCCCTCTAACTTAAGAATCAAAAAAGAAGAAAATGAAAGATGGTAGGGAAGTCACAAGCCTACTAGCTATTTAAGGAAATTGGAAGATAATAGAAAGTGTTTGAAAGATAGAAAGTAGTTTTTCACACAAAAAGGGAAAGGTAATTCTTACACCTTGACATTAACAAATCAAATACAAACACACTCCCTCTTATTTCACCTGCCACCTTTTTGTCCAACACCCCTTTCCAAGTACCACTTTTCTCTTTATAAAATCAACAATGCAATTGTTCGTCCTCACAAATGGATGTGTGAGGAAGAATGAAGTCGAGCGAGAGGGAAGAGGAAGGAGGGCGAAGGAGCAAGCCACTCACCTAAGCTCTAGGACTCTTCAAAGGTTGTTGCTCTATCCTTGTAGTTTTGAGCCTATGGGTTTTTTAAGCTTAGCTTAGAATCAACTAATTTTGAAGCTAATCTTGTAGTCATATGATATTCTTGACATGTCTTCTGTACATTTTATACAACTTGTATGTATCTACGAGATGTATATCTACTTATAGTATGTTTTCCAAATGTTTTGATGGTGATAATCTCGAGTTATGATGTGAAAAACTATTTAAACAAATTGTTAGTTTCGAACAACAAATCCACTGTTATGACCCTACTGCTAAACTTTTTATTTGCCAAGAAAAAGTAGTATATTTTCGAATTTAATATTTTATGGGGATAATAGGATGTTGTATGGAGGTCTTTGCATTAGAATTTTTCAAAGAGGTTTACTATTTTTAAAAATTATTTTAAAATTGTTGCTAAAATAACTTACATCTTTTAAGCCACTTCAAATTTTCAAGAATATCTTTTTCTAAAAAACAGAAGACATCTTAAGGTTTTCGAGAAAGGTGTATTTCAACCTCCAGAGAGTTCTGACTCTTAACCTGTGAGTGTTTAAAGTTGACTTATTTATGGTGAACTTTCTGGCAATTCGCTAAGTAAAATGAATAAATATTTTGGACTTGAACATGAGCTTGAAAAAATTCTTTATTATATTATTTAAATACTAAATCACATGCCTAAATAACTTATATGACTAAATGAAATTGTATGACAATTATTTATTGTCTTTACAAGAATTACACATTGAGTTCAGATATGTAAAATATGTTTCTCAAGAAAAACGAGCAAGGGCTATTTATTTACCCTTCGATAAAATCTTAACTTTTCAAATTATTAAAGTTTTACAAAAACTGGGGGCTTAAGCAAATTTATGACTAAATTAGCTTTACTGATAAGTTAAGATTATAATAAGTTTTAGATCCTATTGAGATATATTATCTTGTAGGCTTCGACGAAGCGGCGGATTAAGTGCTACCTCTCTGACGAACTTAATTAATTCTCCAAGAAATTTCTGCCTGGAAGATGGGTAAATTCTTCCAAATGTATGATTGGAGCTAATAAGCTTAAATGCTTTATTATTAAAATGCAAGTTATCCACAAATATTGTATATGTGCATTACTATGGTAAATGCTCTTATATAGATCGATCGAGGTTCTTGCACGACCTAACACGTCGTGCAAGAATCGTGTTCATAAATGGTTAATAGTGCGATGGGTTGATCGTGCACTAACATAGCATAAAGATTTTCTGGGTAACAATCCTGAAATGCATCAAGTATCAGATGACCCTCCGGGGACTCAGATTTTGAGGTCAATTATTGATCTAACAATGGCTAGATGTCCGTGAGCATGAAACTAATGTACTCAACCAATGAAATAAATGTTTTAATGAACTTAGAAGTGATTTTTATTTTCGAACCCTTTAAGTATCACTTCATGTTATATTGGGTAACTTTGCTTTTTAAAATATATGTTTGAATTTGTTATGCTAAAAAAAGCCGTCATTTACCCATTGAGCACATTAATACTCAACCCAAATACTTTCATAATGTTTAAGGCAGAGCTGATGCGAGGGCGAGGGTTGAGATGCTATGTTTTCGTTATGCCAATATTATCTTTAAATTTACTAATCATGTTCTTAAAGGCATCCAAGAATTGATTATCTTAAGACCTTATGTTTTAAATTTTCTAATTGTTTGACGATTTTATTAGTTGCAAGCATCTCTCGAATTCCACTTGTGACATATTATGGTAAACTAGTTGAACTTTTAAAGTCTGATCAAACTTTATGTGTTCCAATTATGTTGTGAAATAATTTCTCCCTTCTTTTCCCACTTCTTATTCCCCCTTCCTTCACCCCCAATTTGAAAATCTTCATTCAAACAATTGGAATGTGATAAATTATGAAGTTGGTATTGTTTATATATTCATCTCCCCTTTGTTAAGAGGTTTTGTACCAATTAGATTTAAATAGTTGTAACTCGTTACCTTTCCTGAACTCTTTTTTCAAGTTCTTTTCGGGCCCGATCCCCATTTCCAGATGAACCCTTGAACACGTGAATTAGATATGCATTTTTCACTTGAATTTAAATAGTTTTAAGTTTTGCTGTTATGAGATTTTTATTTCGTATTGAAAAGTAGCTTGCCTATCCCTTCTATTTGTAGTGAAGTAGTAATGCTTAATTTTGGGACAATATCGCTTAGAATAATTCTTGTTATGAGTCTTGAATTTTGACCTCCCCTTATTCAATTTTGAATGCCAAAGAAAACAATAAAATAGTTAGTATAAGCCAATTTATTTCGTAACTATCCTAATATATATAGGCCTAGCTGCCAAAGCCCAAAAATATTGGCCCGTCCAAAATCACAGTTTTGTTTTGTTTGTTCTTTCTTTTTTACTTTCCCACTAAAATAAAGAATAGTAGCGTAAAATTAAAATAGGTGAAAAGTGACGGCAAAATGCGAAACGACGACGAAAATCACGGCGATCATGGGCCGACGAAGCAGTAACTGATCGGACGCGGCAGGCGAGTTAGCTATCGCCGGTATGTTCTAATTTTTGCTTTAACCTCCAATTAGGGTTCCTTAAAAGGGCCATTTCCCCGCTGCTCGTTTCTGACTGCTGTGGATATGGCATTGCTACAAAGCCTACTCAATTAGGGTTGTGGAATGTATCACTCGTTGTTTAATAGATTTTGGCATGTCAAAGATTTTGGGACTAAAGGTCTGAGCTGGATATCTGCATTCTGAACTGAATATTTTTTTTTTCTCTGAGATTCTGTTTGATTGTGAACATGAACGATTAACCGAATTCAGTTTATTGATTATTAAACTTGTAGCTTTGGTGAAGCTATTTAGAGAAGGGCCTGTTTTAATTCAGTGCATTGTTTGTAGCCCCTGAGGATATCCTTTGATCAAAATGTCGGGGTGTTCTACTTCCGCATCCACTGAACTTCAAGACCCGAATCACCAGGATGCTGTTGTTGATTGCTCCAACTTATCCAAAACCTCTGACCACTGTGCTTTGCAACATGGGAATGAGGTCACTGAAGGGAACAAATTGGAGGATGGTAACCGAAACGTAGATGTGGCTGAGGAAGAAGATGAGGATGAAGATGCGGATTTCAATCCTTTCCTGAAAGAAACTAATTCAATAGAAGCTTCCTCAAGTTTGAGTTCTGAAGTTGAAGACTTGGACTTGGATGTTGCTGATAGCAGGGGAAAGCAATGTGCACCGGTTGGTAACGAGTCTGATGAAAAACATCGAGATACCGGTGGAAATGTTGAGAACTGTGATGAGATTGTGATGCAAACTGTAGATTCTTCTGGAAAAGAACGTGGAAAAAATTTGGACCTAGTTTATTCTTCCACCACTGAGAAGGAGTCTGCATTGGTAAATCAATCAGATAATGGATCACTATTTGACAAGGAGAATGGACTAGCCAGCATGGCAGATATTGGCAGTGCTACAGATTCCAGGAAATCTATGGTTGATTTAGAAACTGATGGTGCCATCTGCATGCGAACTAGGGCTCGTTATTCTCTTGCAAGTTTCACACTTGATGAGCTTGAAACTTTCCTTCAAGAAACTGACGATGAAGATGATCTCCAAAACGTCGATGATGAAGAGGAATATAGAAAATTCTTGGCAGCTGTTTTAAGAGGCGATTGTTCCCAGAATTTGCAAGAGAATACAAATGCTGATGATGAAGATGAAGAAAATGATGCTGACTTTGAGCTTGAACTTGAAGAGGCACTGGAAAGTGAACCAGAGGAGGTTGAAGAACGAAGAACGACTAGACGGAATAGAAGCCAAAAAGCATCCCTTGTACGCAGCATGAAGCATTCAGGACAGTTGAATAGACCATTGCGACCACTCTTACCATTTGCGTCAATTGGTTCCTTTTCAGCTGCAGATGGGAAGCACTTTACACCTAACATTTCTTCGTCCTATATGCCTCCTGTAAATAGTGGCTACACCTGTGGATTCACCCCACATCAGATAGGGCAGTTGCATTGTCTTATTCACGAGCATGTACAGCTACTTATTCAGGTTTTCTCTCTATGTGTTCTTGAGCCTGGGAAAAGCCATATTGCTTCCGAAGTTAAGGAATTAGCTGTACAGATGCTACAGAAACGTGATCAAGCACTGGCATGGAGAACGGTTCCATATCCGAGCTTTTGCTTCTTTCCCCCATATATCCATCCATCCGTGCAAGATGGGAATCAGAACATGTTGCCATCTACAGATGGCAATAATAATGCGCAGCAGAATTTTCCTTGTGGAAGTAACAGAGAGCTGCACCCTGATATCTTTTCCATGTCCAATGAGAGGCGGACATGTTTACCAGATGAACAGGCAGGCTCTTCTCGGACTCCAGAATACACCTCATGGGCCCCTTATGTTTGTGGTCCAGTGCTGTCTGTCACAGATGTAGCTCCACTTAGACTAGTTGAAAACTATATCGATGATGTTTCTACTGGTATGTCATTGACAATTGATGCTTTTGTCCTGCTTTTTTGAATATTGTCTGTGACTTGTTCTTTAATGCATTTTCATACTTCTATGAAATGTTTGGTAGCTGTCCGTGCATACGAACGCTATCAAATTGAGCGTGGTTTTGAGACTCCCAGTCAAAAGGAGCCCTTGTTTCCTCTTCGCAATTCCCTATGTTCCGCTGAATCTGATGGTCAAGGAGAAACGGATAACACTCTCCCAGATTCTAGTAAGGCGCCTTCCCCCTCTTCCAGGCATCGAATGCCCAAGAAGACAATGGCCACAACTCTGCTTGAAAAGGCCAAAAATCAACCAGTTGCTCCAGTTCCCAAGGAAATTGCTAAACTAGCTCAGAGGTTTTGGCCGTTGTTCAATCCTGCCCTTTATCCTCACAAGCCAGCTCCTGTTTCTCTTACTACTCGGGTGCTTTTTACCGATGCAGAGGATGAGTGAGTTGTATGCTTTTGTTTAGTAGTGCACACCATCGAAGATTTCAACATTCATTGAACTATATTCTTTGGTCTTGTCTCTAATTAAAGATTGTGAAATGATTGCATTTTCAACTATTCATAATCATACAAAAATTACAGTGAAGATCCTCTTGGTACAAACTGTTTTACGTCCTGTAGAAGCACACAAATATTTTCCGTTCTTAGATACTGCGATATTCATGGTCAATACTTGCAATCTTTGGTCTTTTGTGTGTGTGCTCATGTGATTGGTTATGTGACTTATGAGTTATGTGTCGAATCCATTTTCTAATAAGGACTACTCCAGTTTCTCCAGGTACATGTAATTTATTGACTATTATGGTGCTGGTTAATGTTTTTGAAATGAGTATACATCCGAGTCTTCCAATATGCTTTGCTGAAACATAGAAGTGAAAGTAACCAAATATAACGCTCAATGTATCTGTATATATCGTTTGATGTGCTGGTTTTAGTATATATCTTTTGATGTGAAGGTTTTAGTAAACAAAGATTCTCATTTTCATTCATGAACCTGTGCATACTTGTTTCTTCAATTATGCCTTACCATCTTCTGGACATGGAACTGACAGATTACTAGCCTTGGGTTTGATGGAATACAATACTGACTGGAAGGCTATACAGCAGCGGTTTCTTCCTTGCAAATCTAGGCATCAGGTAATGCATTTTATTGTGAACTGTAAATTATAAAGCCTGAAAAGTTGTGTGTTTTCTGGGGATATAGTTGACCAACTTTTAGCAATGTGTTGATGCTCAATTGTGTAGAACTTTTGAAGTCAATGTTTAGCATTTCCATCTGAAGGGTGTATGACATATTATCTATTGTTATTTGTGTATATGTAAACATACTTATGTAGCATGAACTGCAAAACAGATTTTCGTGAGGCAAAAGAATCGTGCATCATCAAAAGCGCCAGAAAATCCAATAAAGGTTTGTGATTATTTCTGATGCTGTTTGCTTCAAATCTTCCATCATGTTCTAGAAAGTAGCTTGTTTTGTTTTGTAGTCTGTGCGAAGGATAAAAAACTCTCCCCTGACTATGGACGAAATTGCTCGTGTTGAACTGGTATGCTCTTAGTGACTAATATTTGCAATGTTTTATGAGATGTTTCTTCTGGTTTATAAATGATTCAAATGATTCAGGGGTTAAAAAAGTTTAAACTTGACTTCATGTCCATATGGAGATGCTTCCTTCCTTATAGAGATCCGTCCTTGCTTCCAAGGCAGTGGCGCATTGCTTCTGGCACCCAGAAATCGTATAAATCTGATGCGAACAAGAAAGCAAAGCGGCGTCTGTATGAATTAAGAAGAAGAAGTAGCAAACCTTCTCCCTCAAGTTGGCGTTCATCATCCGAGAAAGAGGTATACATTTACTTCCGAACTTGATTAATTAGGTCTTTGTTGGCTTTCAAACGGATTTCCTTATTTGTTAACAAGTTAATTTTCAGATTAGCTGCTGCCATAATCCACCAATGATTTATATGTCCCCTTCTTGCGTGTTGAGATATATCAAGCATCCTAGTGCTTCCTGCTATATCGAATTTGTGTCTACATGCATGTGGCTAGTACATTGTTATGATAACTTTGTCATGCAGTCGAAGAACAATCAAAATCTTTCTTTTGTTGTACCCTGAGTTTTTCACGCTAATCAGTCCATGTGCTTGTACTCTCATGGAATTATGGTAGTATAGTATACCGGTGGAACTTGATATAAGCTCAGAGTCTCTAGATAAACCATTTAATTTCCTTCTAACTCAGGCAAATATTATCTTTATACTTGTTGTTTGGTCTTTCTTCAAGCCGTATAATCTTTACATCTTACCTGGTCGGTCAACATGATGCATATGTTCGAAGCCTTTTTCTGAACTTAAATTGTATGAAGTTTGATATGGATACATGCCAAAATACTAATAATAATTAATAAGTAACCTTCTCTAGTACATCATCTTAGTCCACCGATATGGCTATAACTAAGAACTGAAGGAAGCTACAATGATACTTTTTATTAGTTACTCGATGATGGAATTGAATACATTATGGATATAATCTGTAAAAATTTGTATACGATAATCTACTAATATGATAATTCATCTGAATTTAATAATTTCTCAATCCTTGTAGTATGCGCTCCCTGGAAAGTTGACACGCGACTTCTCTAATTCTAACAAATGATCTGTAAATTCTTAATTTACAGGGTGATAGCTCTGATAATGCTGTTGAAGAAACTAACAGTGGAGATAATCACATAGACAAGGAAGATGAAGCATATGTCCATGAGGCATTTTTGGCAGATTGGATGCCAGAGAACAATGCTTCTTCCAGTTTTCCCACTTGCCTGCCATCCCAGGAGGGTGCTCAAGCCAGAGAGCAGAAAGATAAACCTGGTTATCGAGACATCCGACCCGCAATTTGTACCAAGTCCGCACTTGCTGTAAGGTAAGCCCCCTGTTAACTTTTCACAATATTCAGCAGCATGTGTTTGTCATTCAGATAAATTACTATACTTACTGTCATTTCTAGGCCATCCAATTCTGAAGTAGTTATGCGGCCCTACCGAGCTCGGAGACCAAATAATGCACGGCTAGTCAAATTAGCTCCTGATTTGCCTCCTGTCAATCTGCCTCCATCTGTCCGAATTATGTCACAATCAGCTTTCAAAAATTCCCAAGCAATCACTTCTGCAAAAGATTCAGGCAATACTTTGAGAAATGCTGGTTTGATGGCAGAACATCGAACTTTGCATGCTGGGAGCAATATGCACTTGGGAGTTGGCTCTGGAGCAAACAGGATCAACCATGTTAATGTTACTACGAAAAGTCAGCAGCAAAATCATTCTGATGTCGCAACTAACAAACATACAGTAGAGAGAGGCGACTCAGATCTTCAGATGCATCCTCTACTATTCCAGGCACCTCAGGATTGTCATTCGCCTTACTACCCCAGCAGTGCTAGCACGTCTAGTTCTTTCACTTTCTTTCCAGGAAATCAACCACAACTAAGTCTCAGTCTTTTTCATAATCCCCGGCACATAAGAGACGCTGTGAACTTTCTCAGCAAGTCATCCAAGCCTCCTGAAAAGAATGCTGCAACATCCGGTGTTGATTTTCATCCTCTTCTACAGAGAAGTGATGATGTGGATGCAAATTCAGTAGCTACACATCCTGCTGGCAGGCTTCCTCCCATTGCAGCATCAAAGCCTCCCATTCGAAATCATCTTCCCTCAACAAGTAAGGCATCTGTAGATGGTAATTCAAGTGCTTTGGGTACAAAGGCCAGCAGCCTTACTAGAAAGGGTAATGAACTAGACTTGAATATCCACCTTAGTTTCACAGCCAAGAATCCAGAAAACAGAAATACAAATATACATGATGCTAGCAGATCACTAGCTGCTCCCGTATCTGGCATCATAGAATCAGAAAGTGCAAAAGATTCTAGCAAGAAGAGAGATTCTACTCCAGATGGGATTAGTAATGAGCTGCACTCAAATGAGACTCCAGTGGCTACTCCCAGAACCAGAGGAAGCAGGAAAGTGTCTGACGACATGGATGTTGAGTCCCTCCCCGAAATTGTAATGGAACAGGAAGAGCTGAGTGACTCCGAGGAAGAGTTTGGGGAAAACGTCGAGTTTGAGTGTGAGGAGATGGCCGATTCAGAAGCAGAGAGTACATCTGACTCGGAACAAGTTGTCAACATGCCAAATGAGGTACTGTTTCTCTAACTTTAAAATTTCTATGTAGTTACTCCTAAGAAGTGGTTGGATTATGTAAGACTTATAACCTCTTAAAAACTCTGCTAATTTGTTTCAGGAAGTACACCTGGATGAAACAGATGCAGATATTGGCGATGGACGGGTGCCAAATTCCGAGAATGATTTTGAAAGCAACCCTTGCAGCACATCAGAAGGATTGGATAGGGTAGAGAGGGAGCTTAGTGTCTCTCTGAATCTGAATTCCTGCCCTCCAGTTTCTCCATATGAATTTGGACCATTTGGTACGAGAGGAACAATTTGTGATAATCAATTTCTCGTTGATTCAAAAGCCTCCACCAGAACGCAGAAACGCGCTTCTAAGCATCTCAGTGGCGACGCTTCATCAAGAAATCCCAGAAAACGTGCCTGCAGATCCAATTCTAGTTCAAACACCGTTAATATTGTAGAAAACTCAAAGAATGTTACCCAAGATGAATTTGGTTGAGTGATGATCAATTTGTATGTATTAGTGTAGAGCTCTTGCCGTATAGTTTTCACTTGAAAGAAAATTTCAAAATGGATTGGGGTCATTTGCCTTTTAATCCAACTACTAAATGAGCATTGTTGTATTTTTAGAAATATGAGTGGGACGTTTACTTTGAGGTTAGTCCTAATACAGATTAATTTCTTATTTACTAAAATGGTTGGAATATTTCAAAATTTTTAATAATTTATATTATTTAAATTAATTTAATCTTATTAAAGAAATAGGATTGTATAAATTGTTATTGTAAGAATAAAAATGCCCTCTAGATGAAAAAGACAGTAAAAATAATGTGGCGAGGTTTTTGGACAAGCATACAAAACGACACAAGTAGAATGTTAATATGGACACGTGTCGGATGCTTATTGAACACCTGGCACTTGGGCTCCACTCAAGCTGATGGTACCGTGTACTCGCAGCAGGTAAAAGTTTCAGACCTTTTAACATACAACAATGGCTGGTAACAATGTTTTGTCAGTGATTTCGAATTTCATATTTGTGGGAGAGACATGTGTGCACGAAACCATTGTTTTTCTTTTTCACCCATTTCTCTCAATCCCTCAGTAGAATTCGAGGCCCAAAACATTTGATCTTCATCATCCTCTCCTTTTCTCATTAATACAGACAGACATGATTTCTGAGGTTTGTTTACGGGAAACTTTATCTTGAATGCTTCCGGTTACATGACTTTTTTGTTGCTAGCTTGAAACTCAACTTTTGTTTCCCTTTCTAGTTATATTTCCTTCCTTGTTATGATGGTTTATCTTCTTACACTGCTTAAAGATTATTTGGCATCTTTTTTTTTCCGACAATGGTCGGAACTCAAAGAAAGATTATATTTGTTCGGTTTTGTTTCTGGAAAAAATGGATTGATTCTTAAAGTATTTATTTATGAAAACGGTCTAAGTAGGATTGGAAAGTAGTTTAATTTTGAGCAGATCCCGTATACATGTGGTTTGATGGCTGGCTTGTGTCTTAATATAATGAAGAACAAATTGTTGGTTTTGTTTGAAATTTGAAGTGTTAGTGTTTGAAATGTTTAGATGAAGAAAATGAAGGGGCACTGGTTCGCTAATGATGATATCCCTATGAATATACTAAGCCGTTTGTCTACGAAGACATTGCATCTCTTCAAGTCGGTTTCCAAAGATTGGCTGAATCTCATCTCTGACCGCTCATTCATCAGCCTCCAGTTGAAAAGAAGCGAGCCCGTCTCGGGTTTTTACTTCCAGGAGGTATTTCAGTGGACTGATGATGAATATGTAGATCAATGTATTAGCTACATTAATGTTGGAGTGGAGAGAGTGAATGTGTGGTGCAATGTCTTGGATTTCCTGCCTGATAACGTAGTCGTCCTGTCACTCAACAACGGCCTTTTATGTTGTCGAACCTCTTTCCCAAACTCCCACCCCATGATCTATGTCTGCAACCCTTTGAACAAGCAATGGAGAAGTCTAATGTGGCCTAATAATATTGCCAAAGACTGCAGCATAGCCCTTGCTTTTGACCCTTTTCGAGATCCCATTGATGTCTCCACAGATTTCAAGCTGGTTGCGGTGAGCAGGATTGAGGAGGGATACAAACAAATTCTTGTAGAAGAAGATGAAGAAGAGGAGGAAGAAGAAGAATATAGTTTCTTCTTTGACATATACTCGTCTAAAACTCGTTCATGGAGGAGATCAAAGGAGTGTTGCAAGTGCAATCACGAGCTCACTAAAAACAGAGGTGTTCTTGCAGATGGGATTTTGTATTGGCTGGTTGGTCATGGCTATGGAATTCTCATGTTTGATCTTCAAAACGAGCTGTCTTGGTTGATTCCCGGCCCTCTCCCATCTGCAGAGTTCACTTGCACCCCGGAAATGTGCATAGGAGAATCACAAGGCAAACTGTGCTATGTTATAATCTCAGAACATGGGATGCAACTATGGATTCTCGAGGATCAATTTGCACCAAAGTGGGATTTGAAGTTCCATGCATCTTTAGACGAGTTGGAGGGCGAAAACGTAGCTGTGTTGTACAATTTGGAGGAGAAGATACGAAGCCGGTTGTCCAGAGATGTGATTCCTTGGATGGATCCTTTGTCTTTCAAAGATGGAGTCGTGCTTCTACGCGTTTCAGCTGCTGTCTATCTATACGAGTTTGGTATGAGGAGGAGGATGAAGAAGCTCTGTGATGTTTCGACTTTGGGGCCCAAGGCCATGTTCTCTCCCATTGTTGTTCCATACACCATGAGTTTGGTTCCAGTTGAGCAAGCATAGCATAGATAGATGAAGAGATCGTGTTATTTTGTAGTTTTTGAGGCTCTGCACAAGTTTAGTTGCAAATGTTATGCTATACAGCACTGATATAGATATTTTGTAGTGTTGCGGGAAATGTTCTCTACTTTCTATACAGTTTATGAAGATCGATTACTAGGTGATTTTGTCTGTCTATGGCTGCGGAATTTTGTGGAAAGATTTGTATCATTTTTATTAATCTTTGATGGTATATGCGGATTAGATTTTTAGTATTACAACATGTGCATTGCTCATTGCTCTCGTTTCGGTTTCGGTTAATTGTCACACGTGTTTGCCGAAGATCGTTAATCGAATAATCGTCTCTCTTTTTTTTTTTGTTTTTTTTAATATTTATTTATTTTATTATGTATTTTTTCAACTTTTCCCGATATACTCCCTCCCTTCATGAAAGAACTTTCTATCTTTCCTTTTCGGGATGTCCACAAAAAGACTTCGTACCTATTTTTGGACTATACCCCACTACCACTTATAATTACTTACTTTTCACTTTTTCACAAAGGTAAATATCACTTTAAACCCCAAACTATTTTCGCACTATCAATTATATCCTGAACCATCAAAAATACTCCCTCCGTCCCAGCTTTTTGTATCCACTTTTAGTAGTAAATACTATTAAAAGTGGATATAAAAAGCTGGGACGGAGGGAGTAATTTTTTAAACCTTGAACTATTAATTTTGTATCAATTGTATCATTCATTCATTTTTTTAGCTTCAAAAGTTTAACGTGGCTCATCGGATACCACAATGTATTTAGAATCATCATTTTTTGACCTATATTATATAAAACGACGTGATTATATGCATTACCCATTAAAAATTCAAATGATGAAAAATGAAGAAATGGTACAATTGATACAAAATTGATAGTTCAAGGTTTAAAAAATTGTTTTCAATAGTTCAGGATATAATTGATAGTGCGAAAATAGTTTGGGATTTAAAGTGACATTTACCCTTTTCACAACTCTCAATATTAATTATAACACATTTTCACTACTCTCAATACATTTAATAACTTTTTCTCCACTCTCAATACACTCAACAATCTTTTTCTTAAAGCTCGTGTTAGAGCATCTTCAATGCATTGGTGCTTAGGGGGTGTCTTAGAAGGTGGTCCCCACCTAAGACACACCCCTCTCCAATGCATTGTGTCTTAAATGGGTGCTTAGGTCCCCATTTCCACAAAATTTACATTTCTACACTTTTATTTTTAAAATTTAAATTTTATTAAAATTAAAATTCTACATTACAATAATTTAAAGACATAATTTAAATACATTAAAAAAAATAAAAATTACAATAATTTCCTAGGGCTCAATCGGACCAAAACGAGACCAAATGTGCTCCTTCAAGTCCAAAGTGAGGCGAGCATGCATCTTCGCGTCTCGCATGGATGCTTGTCGTGCAAGAAATGCACGAAAATCCGACGGAGCACCGGCACGAGGTTGAGATGCGGCGCTACTCGAAGCTTCGTCGATGTCTTCTTCCCACTGTGTTGCGTGCTCGCCTTCGTCTTCGATGATCATGTTGTGCAAAATGATGCACGTGAACATGATGTCGCTCATCTCCTCCTTGCTCCAAAGACGCGATGGGCCTTTGACGATTGCCCAATGAGCTTGAAGGACGCCGAAGGCTCGTTCAATATCCTTGAGAGCCGCTTTCTGCATCACTTTGAATCTCTTCCCCTTCGGATCCGTCGGATGTGTAGGACTCTTCACGAATACCGGCTAATTGAGATAGATGCCGTCAGTCAAGTAGTACCCACTTGTGTAGTAGGCGTTGTTGACTTGATATGTGATCGGCACCCCATTCCTTGCAGTCGATCGTTGAACAACGTCGAGTTGTTGAGCACGTTGATGTCGTTGTTCGAACCAGGAGTCCCAAAAAAAGCATGCCAGATCCATAGATCTTGCGATGCGACGGCTTCGAGGATGATGGTCGGTTCTCCCTGATCGCCGTTGGACAATTCTTCCACGGCCAATGCATGCAATCGAGGCTCCCTAGCATTCCCGGGAAGCCGTGCTTCGCCTCGTGCATTGCTAGAAGACGTTGGCAGTCGGTGGAAGTTGGCCTCCTCAAGTATTCCGCGCCGAAGAGGTGAATAATGGCTCGACAGAATCTACGCAAGCACTCCAACGAGGTGGACTCTGCAATCTGGAGATACTCGTTGTACTGGTCCGCTGCCCCACCGTTAGCTAGCATACGAACAACAACCGTGCATTTCTGCAACGGTGTGAAGCCGGGTCTCCCAAGCCCATCCGTGCGTTGTTGGAAGTATGGATCGGATGCGACGGCATTAACTATACGCAAAAACAACGCACGACGCATGCGAAATCGGCGGCGGAAGACATTGTCGGGGTAGACCGAATTTTCAGTAAAGTAATCCGCGTGCAAACGTAGCGCGCCGGCTTCACGATCCCGATGAATGTAGGCCTTTTTTGCCACTCTTCGTCGTCGCCGAAGAGGTTGCGCATCCGGATCACCAATATCTTGAACAATTTGATTAAATTCTTACACAAGATTGGAAAATTCTTGAGCACGTCGCTAATCCTCGTGGCTTGATGAAGAGAAAGACATTTCTTATAGAGAATTTTTGTTGTGGAGATGATTTGTAGGTAATAAAATGATTGGAATTAAGTTGGGATATATATAGATAAAGTGAATATATATATATATATATATTAAAATCTAGAAGTCGAATTAAAAAAAAAATCAAACGGCAATATTTAAAAAAAAAAACGAATTTCGATTTTTTTTTAAATGGGGCGCGTCCGGAGGACGCGCCATCCATTTCTTCTCTTCGACCCGGGTCTCCGCCAAGACACGGCCTCGCATCAGGCCGCGTCTCCAGTGCAGCCGCCCTCCCTAAGCGCCGGATCGAGACTCCCTTCGACGCATGCGGTAGAGATGCTCTTATTCCCTCCTAGGAAGTTCTTTCATGGACGGAGAAAATAGTTCGTTTCATTTCAATCCCACTTTTTTTTGTCAAAACCTGTTCCAAATCTATTTTCCTACACAACTACACTAAAATCCGTCTTTGATCTCTAATTTTCAATCAAATTCCTGAACCATGGGTTGGGGGCGGTAGCCACCAAGCCAAATTTTTCGGACAGTCCGTACAATTCATCTTTATGTTCAAGTATAATCTTAATGGACTTAGAATTATAATTTGATCACTAATTATAATCAATATTTGTTTTCTTTTTATCTTTTTATTGATTCAATAACAAATATATTAAAAGCATATTAAAAAACTATCTCTCTATGTTTTTTAAAAAATTCATCTATCTTTTACAAGAATAAATTAATTTTTTATTATTATTTTGAATTTTTTTTCTCTTTCTCTGAAAATGGGACTGGGCTATGAGCCGAGCTACATATATATTAAGTTAAATATATTAATACATATAAAATAAAATTTTGGGGTTGCATTGGGCTCCAGCCCAGTGCAGCCCCAACTAAGATCCGCCCATGCTTAGAGCATCCGCAATGGGCTTACTTGATAGCCTACTTGATAGCTTACTTGATAGTGGGGGACCACATTGAGTAAGTAGTGCTGCATTAGGATTACTTGATAGCCTTCTTGATAACATTAGTTTTCATTTTTATGTTTTTCATTTAAATTTAATTGATCAAATTTAAATAACATATTTTTCTAATAGTTAAATACGCCATTAAACTAAAACATCATTAAAAATTACATAAAAAATTACATAAAATTTAAGAAGTGTGAGGATAAATGGAGGATGGGTTTTTTAAAGAGGAGAAGAAAAAAAAAATGGAACGGTCGGTCAAAGCACGGAAATATGAGCATGATACTATTCGACTCGATACTAAACAAATTAAATTTGAGCATGATATTTGGCATTCAGATATTCGGTCAAAGCACGGAAATTACTTGTTTTGATATTTGGCATTCAGATATGGCATTTTAATATGTACGTTTAAGCTTGTGAGTTTTGTGATCTTCAAAGTATTTGATAAATAAAATTTGAGATTCGACTCGATACTAAACAAATTAAATTTGAGCATGATACTATTCGACTCGACTCGATTCAGTTATATCCCTATGACTTAGTTGTAAATTCTAGATTTAAAGCTTCAATTCACAACCACGATTATTCCTAGTTGTGAATTTTAATTTTATAACTCAAATTCACAACCAAAACTATTAATAGTTGTGAATTATAGTTTTAAAACTCAAATTCACGATGAACTTATATTCGAGCTGTGAATTTTATAGATTTAGAACTTGAATTCACACTAAAACTAATTTACAACTAATCAAATTTCAAGTTGTCAATTTATCGTAAATTTAGAAATAATTGTGAATTTAAGAACAATAACAATACAAACTCGATTAATCACATTTAATTACAAAAATAACACTAAAACAACACTAATATATAAAAATCAGATAACTTGCTATACTAACATTCAAATTCTAGATTTCTTTGCTAAAACATAGTTCTTTTTTTTTAAGAAAGAGGATCTATAATAGTTTCCTATTTATCATTGAAACATAGTTATTAGACATTTTTATTCTTTTATTTGCATCACGGCAGCTCACGCGACTCCGGCCAGACGGCGACTTCGCGCGGACTTCTGAAGCGACAAAGGAGCCGAGGGTGAATGAGGAGAGTAGGAGAGTTCAAAGAAAGTAAAAAAAAAAATTGATTAAAGAATAAACTAAGGTAATGACGTAATCTATATATTATATAAAAGAGCAGTATAACGGCTATTTTTTTCAACCAAAAATTCTCTCTCTTCATTTTCTTTTTTATTTTGATTCTTTTATAAAAAAAATCGTCAACTTTGATTAATAAAAAGATATTCAGCATGGATGTTAAATTAAAGATAACGAAAAGATCTTTAATTTGATATAAAAATTATAAAAAAATAAATTTAAAGCGAATAAGTTATTATCAATTAAAGTTACAAACTTATTTTTTTCTCTCTCTCATCTTTTATCTCTCCTTTCTCTTTTATAATTTCTTTTAGTTATCAATGAAAATCAATTAATTGGTAATTGAAAATTTATATATTTTCGAATTCATTTTTTTTATTGAATTTCAATTTTATATTTACATTTATTTACTCCCTCCGTCCCACGAATCTTGACACGTTTTCCTTTTTGGGCCGTCCCACGAATCTTGACACGTTTCTTTTTTGGGTAATATTTATTACTTTCTCTCTCCTACTTTATCACCTTTATTATATTCTTTCTCCTACTTTATCACTTTTATTACCTTCTCTCTCCTACTTTATCAATTTTATACTTTATTAATTACACACTTAAAACACTAATCTACAACTCCTTAATTCCCGTGCCGAATCCAAACGTGTCAAGACTCGCGGGACGGAGGGAGTATATTTAAATTATAAATATTTAATATACATATTTATTTATTTAAAATATCTTTTAGTTTCCATACTGATCGTGCATCGCACGAGTGGGCGTGTGCTAGTCTTAAATAAAAGTTAGTTTTTTTTTAAAGGTATCTTTTATGTTTGTTACACTAGAATAAATAATTTTATTAATTGACTTTATGTTATAATATCAATCATCAAGTAAGTATTTTACATTTACTAGTACGCACTCCCGTGCGATGCACGGATCGCGATATATTTTATTATTTTTAATTTTTTAAAATATATAAAAATGTCAAAATATCATCATTTATGAGTTAAATTAATTAATGATCAAAAATATTTTTTGTTAACTTAAATATTAGTATTTGATTTGAAATAGTAGGGTATAACAATATTATCAATTCAATGAGTATAATATTAAATTTACTAACAATCGTATAATAATAGTAATTAAATTTACAAATTATAAAGAGAATAATTCAAATAAATCTCATTTTAAGAAAATTACAATGAATAAATAAATTTATATAATATTTTGCATTCAAGTTTTTATATATATATGACTAATTTTTCATCTATCTATATTAAAATTGTTATAAATTTCACTTTTTAAAATTAAAAGTTCTAAAATAAATCAATATAATCTTCTTCTCATTAATTGGATTTATTTTTTTAATATATGTAAATTCAAAATAATTATAATTAAACAATCATGATTTTTTTGAAAAAAATGACATGTACTTATTTTTTCCATCAAAAAATAAAAATAATCGTAAAAAAGTGTATAATCTTCAACATTAAAGGTAGATGACAGGAGAACAAAATAATTTTAACATTATAAACGATCCTAACTTATTCGTTTTGAATTATTTGCTATGTATATTTGTTTCTACTACTATTAAGTATGCAGATTTGTTTGTATTTAGAATTATATCAAATCTACCCTAAAAAAGTTATATCAAATCTATAATCTATAAATTAATTTATCAAACATGCATATTTACAAATACTTTAGTCACATATTTTTAAAAAATATTTATGAATTGTCACTATTTTCTTAAAAATTTGTATATAACAAATATTAATAAATATGTCAATATGTGTTGGCCAGTGGATGAGTGGCAAACACACTGAAGAAACATATGGGGCAACAATAATTGTTGTTGCACTTAATTGACATTTTCCACAATTAAATTTTACGTGAAAAATATAAATTTTGTGTGTGGATAAAAGGATAAGTGGTGAACTAAAAAGGAACTAAAATGAAAGAACGTGGGATTGTAGCATATTTTTTGTAAATTCAAAAGAACGTGCATCTTCATTTTGTAGACGTTTTTTAAGATTTTTGCCGGGAAAGAATCGGTCATAAAACTGTGCTTTTATATATAATATAGATTTGTGCCTCTTCTGTTCTTCCCTAATGAGAAACAGGTCCAGCAAAAGAAACCCCGGACTGCATCTCAAGACTCTTCTCTTCTTCGAAATCCAGATTGGGGCAAAAAAAGCAAAATCTTTTACAAGCTTCATTGCTGTTGACATCGAAGCGATCACCGCCATTTCATCCTTATTTCTCTCTGCAATTCTCCATCACCACTTTGTATGTACAATCTCATGTTACTTCCTCAACTCAAAAAGTTCCACACATCAACAACCACTACCATTCTGCGCCACTGCGTCGAGACTTCCAACTTGCCAAAAGCCAAAGCAATACACGCAAAGCTCATCAAAACATCCCAACACGAATCAGATTCCTTATTCACCCACAACCATCTCATCAACGCCTACGTCAAATGTGGGGACACCGCGAGTGGCCTCCAACTGTTCGACGAAATGCCTGAGAGGAACGTTGTGTCGTGGACGGCCCTCATCGCCGGTTTCGTGCAAAAGGGCTTCCCTGCCGAAACACTCTCTCTGTTCTCAGATATGCACAGGAGCAGCATTCGCCCCAACGAGTTCACCTTCGTCAGCGTGCTCCACGCTTGCTCTTTTGCACAGACCTTCCACTTGATTTGTGCTTTTCAAGTCTTTGCGATGGTCATCAAGTTTGGATTTGAGAATAATGTTTATTTAGTGAATGCGTTGCTGACTACTTTGATAAGAAATGCTGAGTTGGATGAAGCTGCTAAGGTCTTCGAGGAGTGCTTCAACAGAGATATCGTGTCGTGGAATGCTGTATTCGATGGCTTCTTGAAATTCAGCTGCAATTGCATACCCAATTTCTGGCGTAGGATGATCTTCGAAGGTGTAAAACCGGATGCATTCACTTTTGCCACTGTTCTAACTGGTTTAGCCGACCTTTCGAATCTCGAAACCGGGCTGCGAGTCCATGCCTTGCTCATCAAATCCGGGCATAGAAGTGAGAGATGTGTGGGGAATGCTTTGGTCGACATGTACTTGAAAAGTAGAAGATTAGACGAAGGTTTGGCAGCGTTCGAGGAGATCCCATCGAAGGATGTTTACTCTTGGACTCAGATTGCAGCTGGTTGTCTGGACTCCGGGGAGGCAGTGGCGGCGCTCAGGGTGATCGGAGAGATGAGGAGGGCCGGGATCCGGCCTAACAAGTTCACCCTAGCAACGGGGCTCAACGCGTGTGCTAGCTTATCGAGCCTTGATGAAGGGCGGAAAATGCAAGCTCTGGCGGCTAAACTAGGCGATGAAGAAGTTGATGTCTGTGTGGACAATGCTCTGCTCGACATGTATGCCAAGTGCGGGCACATGGACAGCGCACTGAGGGTGTTTTCCTCCATGAGTGAACGCTCGGTGGTGTCGTGGACAACGATGATCATGGGGTACGCGCAGAACGGGGAGGCTGAGGAGGCTCTTAAAGTTTTCGAAGAGATGAGGACGCGGGTAGAGAGGCCTAATCACATCACCCTCATCTGCGTGCTGTATGCGTGCAGCCAAGGGGGGCTTGTCGACAGAGGGCTCAGCTATTTCTCTTCGATGAGCCGAGAATTCGGCATTGTGCCGAGAGAGGATCACTACGTGTGCGTGGTGAATCTGCTCGGCCGCGTGGGGCGCATCAGGGAAGCGGAGGAGCTCGTCCTCCGCATCCCATTTGAGCCGAGCGCTGTCGTTTGGCAGACATTGCTCGGGGCCTGTCGTCTCCACGGGGACGTAGAGACGGCTAGACGGGCTGCAGAACTAGCACTGGCCGTCGATCGGGATGATCCCTCGACGTATGTGTTGATGTCCAATACTTTTGCTGATTTTGAGGATTGGGGGAGTGCGAGGACATTGAGGGAGTGGTTGGAGAATAGGGATATCAAGAAAATGCCGGGTACAAGTTGGCTTGAGATCAGTAGAGGTTCGAGATAGCTCCTGCGGGTTAACATTTGTTAGATTAGTGCGTATGGTTAGTGGAACATTTTATTTTATTTTTACTTTGGAGAGGGGGTAGCGGTGGGGTTTGAATCCTAGACATCACTGTTCACAGACATGAATTCATGCCGCTTGGTGTCCCATCGGGGACGATGGAACAAAATTATTGTAACCGTCAAAATGAATTTTATGAAATATTGGAGAGCTATTTCGAACATATAGTTATAGCACAAGATTCTTAGATAAAAACCGTATGTGCAGCTACAAAGTGATCCAAACAATATTATGCTCTAAGAGATAATAATGTTGCAGTCCAAATTACATAGAGACTGTTTTTGACACAGCAGGTGGGTTATTCATTAAACCCGATTAGTACTTGTCCTTGGAAGAAATTTCTAGTTTTGTTCCGAAAGAACATTAAGTGAGTGGGTGTTTGGATAAGTTTATTTTAAAGAGTTTATTAGTACATTCGACCGTGCGATGCACGGCGAATATAGTTTTGCATCAAAATTAAACGATGTAGCGTGTGTATCGGTTAAGCGATTAGAGGTTAATGTCTAAAACCGAAGGTCTTGGGTTCGAGCCTCTGTGGCGTGGCCTTTAAATTTCTTTATTTAATAATGTTAATTTATCAAAAATAAATAAATTAAATGATGTATCAAATAAATAAAAAATAAATATTAAATATAGTTAGAATATAAGTAAATGTAAATTATTTTTTCTTAAAAAATAAAATAATCTACATCAATTACTCAGTAAAGATCCTTAATTTTATTTTATAATTTTGAAAAGTATCATTTTTATTTTTCCATCTATTTGATGAAAAACTTTATTTTCTTCCTTAAAATTATAGAATAAACACATCATTCAAATTAAAAGAAACGAAGAAACAATAAAAAAAGAGTTTTCACATCACAATATATAGTTTTAAAACATATGATAATCATGCATAAAATTAATTTTTTCTAAGTTAGCTCATTACCTATGTCATCTTATTAGAAAAGCTTCAATTGATAAGTAGGAAAATAAATTATATTATTAGAATTTATTAGAATACTAATAAAAGAGTTGAATAATTATTTGATACCAAATCAAAGATCTTGCATTCATCTTTAATTTAAGATATATATAGAATATTTTTTATAAATAAAATTTGATTTTTTTAAAAAATCATCAAAATATGAAAAAGAGAATATGAGAGAGAGAGAGAGAGAAAATTGAAGAATACGTATGATGAAAGGAGGAGAGAGGAGAGAGAAAATATATGAGATATGAGATTTGTTGAGTTTTATAAATACTCATTGATTGATTCTTTAATTACAATTTTGCCACAAACTGTATTTTTATATAATAAATAGATAAGCTCTTAGAGCTTGTAAGATGTTTCAAGAGCTTATAAGATGTAGTTTGATTCTTAAAAACTTATAAGTTATCAAAGTGTTTGTGTTGACTTTTGTAAATACTCATTGATTGATTCTTTAATTACAATTTTGCCACAAACTGTGTTTTCATATAATAAATAGATAAGCTCTTAGAGCTTGTAAGATGTTTCAAGAGCTTATAAGATGTAGTTTGATTCTTAAAAGCTTATAAGTTATCAAAGTGTTTGTGTTGAGTTTTATAAATACTCATTGATTGATTCTTTAATTACAATTTTGCCACAAACTGTGTTTTCATATAATAAATAGATAGATAAGCTCTTAGAGCTTGTAAGATGTTTCAAGAGCTTATAATATGTAGTTTGATTCTTAAAAGCTTATAAGTTATCAAAGTGTTTGTGTAATTGAACTTATAAGCTAGAGAGAAAATTTTTAGTCAGTGAGACAAAATCGAATAAAAATGAAATTAGAATGATATATGATGAAAATAAAAAATTATAGTTAACTTATTTTTTTGGGAGGGGGGGGGAGGAGGGGGAGGGGGCTTATAAGCTCTTAAAACTTATTTTTACTACTTATAAATTGTTTTAAAGAGTTTATAAGCTTACTCAAACACCCTCAAAGTACTTAATTCTTTCACAAACGATAAAATAATGGAACAATTATAATGTGAATTGTGGTACAATACATCTTAACAAGATTCATGATGTGAATGGTGACATAGTGCACTTTAACGAGAGTTATCATGTGAATTGTAACACAGTGCATCTTAACAAAGGTTACAATGTCAATTGTCTCATGGTGTTTTTCCTTCTTGTCTACTCCTAAAAACAAGGTTTTCCTTTCAGGCTGCGTTCTCAAATTAGGGTTCTTGAGAAAAAAAAACACCCAATTCATGTCTTCGTCTTCATCATCCTGCCGGAACTTCAGCCGACCTTCTCCTTCGTCTTCATCTCTCCTCTCTTTACAGACCTCCTATCTCGTTAACCCCTCTCTCATCTCTTTACTCAAGTGAACCCTTCTTCTCTCCATCAAGCACGCCTACAGATCTGGACCTACGCACACAGACACACAAGCACGAGGCCGCCGCCGCTCTAACTCCGACGATGAGCATCAACTTCGTCCTTCGTCTGTACACCCTCAAACTGAAATACCCTCTGATTCTCCCTCTCTATCCTTCACGTGAGATTTTGAGGTCAAGGGAAAAACGAGAATCGCGCCAAACTTAAGGAATTTTGACGCTATTAGGTTAGACGCAAAACGACGCCGTTTAGCTTCTAATTAATCTACTCGGCATAAGTGTGCCACGTTGGTGACACGTCATCTAATTAATGGTCGGAAAACGTCACCAAGGGAAAAAAGAGAATCAGAGCAACGGTCAAGGATTTTAACAAGAATTTTAAAGGTCAAGGGAAAAATGCGAATTCGGGGAAACTATAGGGATTTTTGTGCTATTTGCCCATAAATTTATCATAGAAAAATGAGGGATAACAAAAATTTATGTATTTAAATGCCTCCTTTTTTCAGAAGGTATTTAAAGGCATAAATTTTTATTATCACTCATAAGAAATCGTTATAAGGAGAGGATGTTTTGTCAAGAAAGTTCTTGTTTTCGAAGAAGTCTAGTGAATATCTTTCACAAAATAGTTTACCAAATGAAAGTTTCGACATACATGTCGAAAGACTTGTGTTAGACTTAGGGATGGCAATCTACCCGCGGGTAGCGGATATCCGCGAAAACCCGAACCCATTAGGGTGGGTTTGGATACCATTTGATATCCACAGATAGTTTCGTGGGTACAATTCACTATCCATTTAGTTCGTGGGTATGGGTTTGGATACTTACTATCCATACCCGCGAAACCCGTTTACCCGCGAAAAATACCCGCCAATTACCCATCAATTATCCGTCAATTACCCGTCAAATATCCACAAAAAATTCTATAAAATATGGGCTTTAAATACATATTTTGAAATTATGGGCTAGTATTTTATATTTTAAAATAGGCCCAAACAATAAGGCCCAAAGTCTAATATTGAGCTAAACCTAAACCCTAGTAATTCCCCTACGCCCCTTCCTTCAGCCGTTTCTTCCCTTCAGCCGTTTCTTCCCCAGCCCTCCTCGCGAAGTCGCGATTCCAGCCACCAGCCGGCAGCCACTCGACGGCCGCCGCTCGCCGTCCGTCCAGCAATTATAGACATTGTTCTTGAAGATGAAGAAGAAGAGTTCAATGAAGAGGGTTCTATTTCTACTGTCGAGCAATTATAGACATTGTTCTTTGTTGGATTTTATATTTTAGTTGATGAATTTGAACATTGTTCTTTGTGAATTTGAATTTAAACATTGTTCTTTGTGGATTTGAACTATGCTATTTGTGTTGATTTTTTTTTTCTATTAAATTTGTTGTAAATTTATATTTAAATTCTATTTCGTAGGTATCCGGCGGATAGCGGGTATCCGTCGGATAGTGGGTGACGGATACCCGTCGGATAACGGGTTTCGCGGATACCCGACGGGTAGCGGGTCTGAATACCATTTGATATCCATGGATAGTTTCGTGGGTAGCAACCACTATCCATTTAGTTCGTGGGTATGGGTATGGATAGTCACTATCCGTACCCGCCGTACCCGATTGCCATCCCTAGAGAGACGAACGTGTTGGAAATTGGTTGTGAGTAACCAATGTTTGATAATTTTTTGAGTACCGAAAACATTTAATTTAGCAGAATTAAATGGGACAGGATCGATCTACGTTCCGAGTAGATGATCGTAGTATATTTATTTACTCAAAACCGATTTCCGGTGAGTGAGAAATAATTGTTTAAAGTTGGGTACTTGAAACATGGAGTTGTGGGAAAAGATAAGCATTAAATAAGATTTAATACTTATCCCACATCGGGATGTGGATAACATTTATTACAGTATAAAAGCTATTACATCACAGGATGTAATAAAACTGTGTGCACACGTGACGGGTTGCAAAGCCCACACGCGCGCGCCGCCGCCGCCCGCCCGGCCCCATCGCCCGACGCCCGGCGGCGGCCCCGTCCCCGTCACCCGACGCGCAGCCGTAGACTTGGATCTTGGCAATTGGTCTTTGGGCTGGCCTTTGGGCCTACCCTAGGCCCACATCGACTCTTATTTTTTTGGACCAACGAAAACTTGGTTCGAAGGGGACGAGGCCCAACTCGGTTGGGCCTATGCGCACGCACACGAAGCCCGCTAGGGCTTGGCCCGGGAGGACCCTTGGTCTCCCAGGAAGCTTCCCCTGTCGGAGGAGTCAAGGCAAATTCAAACAGCCTTGTTGTTACGTCTGTTACTGCCTGTACCTTCCGACACCATTTGAATACCATCAATGGTATTAATCCTGCAGGCTCCCCCTATTGATGTGGACTGTGCCTATAAATAGGACAGCCTCCATGCATCATCTACACATCTGAAACATCACAAGCAACATTACTCTGCTGCATTCTGCATTGTTAAGTTCTGTTCTCGCCTCGTTCCAGTTCGCCGGAGCTCGTTGGTTTGCGGTGCTGCTACCTACGAGACGAAGCCGTTTCATCTTTGGGGACGACACGCCAAACCGAGAGCACTACCGGGGCGTATCTCGTCTTGCGGATAGAGGACCCTCCTCGACTCGGCTTTTTCCTGGTTTCAATTTACTGTAATTTCAATTCAGTTTTTCCCTTGTAATCTAAACTCCTACATTTCTGTTTCATTGTAACTACGCCCGCGAGCTTATATTCCAACAATCGCAAGACGAGATAAGCTTGCAACGTGGGAGTTTTAGAACTTGTAATTGAACTTAAAACTTTCGAAACTTAAACACCTTTGCTGGAGATGTCGACCGGTCCTGCGAACTCCACCGAGGCTGCCAACGCCGTTGCCGCTGCCAACGCCGCTGCCGCCGCCGCCTCCGCCGCGGCCGCATCAACCGTGGCACCCGCCACCTCTGCCGCTGCTGCCTCCACTTTTAGTGGTGGCCCTTTTGGTGGTTCAACACCACTTCCGTTCATGTTTGGTGCTAACCAAACAACTTTTGGAGGAGAAAGTTCCACGCAAGGAACGGTTGGCCAAACTCCGTTTGGGTCAACGTTTGGTTCCACTTCGAGTGGTTCCATGGGGTCCATGTTTGGACAAAACGTTGGGGCCTTCGGGACCAACATGATGGGCTATGGCCACATGGCGGGGTCGGTGCCAACCCAACCCCCAAGGGCGAATGCAACCGCCGACAAGCCACCAAAGTTTTGTGGCTCCGACTACAAGAGTTGGCGTCAAAAGATGTTCTTCTACCTCACGACGTTGGGGTATGCGGGATACTTGACGGACAACGAGCCGCCCACACCGGCGGAGAACGAGACGAGCTTCACTGTTCGTGCAGCCTATGATGCGTGGCATAATGGCGATTTTCTTTGTAAAAATTTCCTTCTAGGTGGTCTAGGGGATAGTTTGTACAAAGTATATGTTGATATAAAGACCTCCAAAGTGTTGTGGGAGGCACTAGACAAAAAGTATAAGCTAAATGATGCTAGCACTAAGAATACTTGTGTAACCAGGTACATGGAGTACAAGATGGTGGACTCGAGGCCCGTCATCGACCAAGTGCAAGAATTCCAACTTATCTTGCACGACGTACTCGCCGAGGGACATGTGGTCTCCGACTCATTCACCGTGGTGGCGGTGATTGACAAATTGCCCCCAAGTTGGAAGGACTTCAAGACCTACCTCAAACACAAACGAAAGGGGATGACGTTTGAGGACTTGATCGTGAGACTTCGCATCGAATGCGAGGAAAGGAGGATCGATGGCAAGGGGAAGGGCCAAGTTGAGGCCAAAGCTAACTTGTTGGAGCGTGGTGGCCCATCCAACTCCAACAAACGTGGGCGTCCTAATCCGAAGGACAAAAGCAAAGGCAAAGCCAAAGCCAAAGCTCCTGCCCGCAAGTTCGAAGGGGATTGCTACAACTGTGGCAAACCGGGCCACTTGGCGAAAGACTGTCGCAAGCCCAAGAAGAAGAAGGCGAAGCAAGATGCCAACGTTGTCGAGAAGGACTTCGACGATTGGAACGAGGATGACTTAGCGGTTATCACCGAGGAGGTCAACCTTGTTGAGAACCAAGGTGCTTGGTTCATTGACACGGGCGCAACCGTGCACGTGTGCTCCAACAAGAGGCGCTTCTCTACCTACAAAGCTGTTGAAGGGAGGAAGCTAAGCATGGAAAACCAAGCGTCGTCGGAAGTTGCCGGAATGGGTGATGTGGTGCTCAAGCTTTCATCCGGCACGGAGATAACCTTGAAGGATGTGCTGCATGTCCCGGACATCCGCAAGAATCTCATCTCGGGGTCTATACTAGTTAATAAGGGCTTTAGACTAGTGTTTGAGTCCGAAAAAGTTGTTGTAACCAAGTTTGGAAAGTACCTTGGTAGGGGTTTTCTCACCAATGGGCTTTTCAAGCTTAATGTTCAGCGTGTCAAGCGTGTAACTGACAAACCTATCAATGAAAATGCTACTACTTCCTCTTACTTGGTTGAGTGTTGTGATTTATGGCATTGTAGATTAGGACATGTTAATCTAAATGCAATAAAAAGATTAGTGAATATGGATTTACTAAAAATAAACGAGTTTAACACTCAAAACAAATGTCAAGTTTGTGTTGAAGCAAAAATGACAAAGTCTCCGTTTCACTCTGTTGAAAGGAGCACTAAACCTTTAGAACTAATCCACACCGACGTGTGTGATCTAAAGTTTGTGCAAACTCGAGGTGGTAAAAAGTACTTTATCACTTTTATTGATGATTGCACAAGGTATTGCTATCTTTATCTTCTAAGAAGTAAAGATGAGGCTATTGAAGCTTTCAAGAACTTCAAAACAGAAGCCGATAATCAACTTGGTAGTCGAATTAAGATGGTTCGAAGTGATAGAGGAGGAGAATATGTTGCTCCGTTTGAGGAATTATGCAACGCTAGTGGTATAATACATCAAACAACTGCTCCATATTCACCTCAATCTAATGGTGTTGCTGAACGCAAGAATCGAACTCTTAAGGAGATGATGAATGCCATGTTGATTAGTTCTGGGTTACCCCAGAACATGTGGGGGGAGGCTGTTCTATCAGCCAACTATATCCTCAATAAAATACCACTCAAGGGAAGGGACGTCACTCCCTATGAGTTGTGGAAAGGCAGAAAGCCCTCATACAAATACCTTAAAGTGTGGGGGTGTTTAGCCAAGGTGCAAGTGCCTCCACCCAAACAAGTCACAATCGGTCCTAAAACAATTGATTGTATCTTTATTGGGTATGCACTAAACAGCAATGCACATCGTTTTTTGGTTCACAAATCAGACATTCCAACAATGACTGTAGGAATGACGATGGAATCAAATAACGCTGTCTACTTTGAGAATATCTTTCCTTGTAAAGACAAGGGAAAAGAAGAAGCTAGTACAAGCGACAATACTAGAGAAGAAGCTACTAGTTCTGAACCTGTTGAGACAGTGCCCGAATCGCGAAAGCGACCAGGCTCTGACCTTGAAGTGTCAGAACCAAGACGTAGTAAACGAGGCAGGATAGCCAAGGACTTTGGTCCAGAATATATCGCCTTCATGCTAGATGAAGAACCTTCATCTATCAAAGTGGCGTTCTCTAGACCAGACGGACTACTCTGGAGGGAAGCTGTCCAGAGTGAAATTGATTCAATCATGCAAAACCACACTTGGGTGTTGGTTGATTTACCTGAAGGTTGTAAACCTTTAGGATGTAAATGGATCCTAAAAAGGAAATATAAAGCTGATGGATCAATAGACAAGTATAAGGCGCGCTTAGTCGTTAAAGGATTTAAGCAGCGTGAGGGGTACGATTTTTTCGATACCTATTCACCAGTGACGAGGATTACATCTATTCGAGTGCTTCTCGCGATTGCTGCTCTGCACAATCTTGAGATTCATCAAATGGATGTCAAAACTGCGTTCTTAAACGGTGATCTCGAAGAAGAAGTCTATATGGAACAACCTGAAGGATTTGTAGTACTTGGACAAGAGAAAAAGGTATGCAAACTAGTAAAGTCTCTTTATGAACTAAAACAAGCGCCACTGCAATGGCACTTGAAATTTGACAATGTCATGTTGTCAAATGGCTTCAAAATCAACAAATGTGACAAATGTGTCTACATCAAGAGCACCAATAACGGGTACGT
The DNA here is from genome assembly GCF_028751815.1 of Salvia miltiorrhiza. NCBI lineage: Eukaryota > Viridiplantae > Streptophyta > Magnoliopsida > Lamiales > Lamiaceae > Salvia > Salvia miltiorrhiza. Next base: position 27,796,233 of record NC_080390.1, read on the forward strand.
TATGGTGTGTCTCTATGTAGACGACATGTTGATTATGGGAAGCAACAATCGTATCATTGTAGATACAAAGAACATGTTAAAAAGAAATTTTGACATGAAAGACATGGGGTTAGCTGACGTGATCCTTGGAATGAAAATTCTCAGGACCACTGATGGAATAACTTTGACACAATCTCATTACATTGAGAAGGTGCTCAAAAGGTTTAATGCGTTTGACAAATCGCCTGTAAAAACCCCATTAGAACTCAACGTTCACATGAAGAAGAACATGGGTGAATCTGTTGCACAGGAAGAATATGCAAGAATCATTGGGTGCCTTATGTATATTACAAATTGCACTCGACCTGATCTTGCATGCCCAGTGAACAAATTGAGTCGCTATACAAGCAATCCAAGTACTTGAGAGAGTTTTGAGATACTTAAAGTATACTTGATAACACTCATGTTTCCATGGTTTTAGTGTTCATATGATGTCAATTTTATAGGAAACTGAGTGTTGGATGATTGTTTTATGCTTAATTTGCTTTATCATTTGAAATATGATTCTTACTCGAACTTTGAAGGAAATTTCAGGTTTATTGAGTTCGAATTTGGAAAACTTATCTGAAATAGAAGTTGTAGATCGTCTCGATACGAGTTCGTGAGCGCAAACGGATCATAAATCGAAGTTTGGAAAAGAAAGTTATGACCAAAACAAGAAAGTCGCGCGCAGCAGCGAAACGGCGGCGACCCCGCGGCGACCGGGCGGCGACCGCCGCCCGAAGAAGGATTTTTGGGAAGGAGCCGGCGACCGCCGGGAAGCCCGCCGAGTTTTCGGCGCCACCTCCGTATTTTTGCGTTTTTTAGGCGTTTTTCAAGTCCTTTTCGAGCTCAAACTCTGTATTTTACCCTGGTACTATAAATAGGTCTTCTTTTGACCTATTTTGAGGTTCCTTTTTCAGTTCCCAACTTTAGCTTTTCAGTTTTATAGCTTTAGATTTTTATTGCTTTCCAGTTTTTAGAGCTTGGATTGGATTTCCACAAGATTGAAGATTCAAGATCATTCTTTCAATTTTATTTAATTCAGTTCTTTCAATTGCGTACTTTTTAATTATGTTTATGTTTTATTTCAGTATGTCTGGCTAGTTTCCTTTAGCTGATTCTAGGGTTTGTAAATAGTTGATTGAATTTATGTGATTTATTTGTTAATACCTTTGTGCCTTCCAGTTTATGATTCATAATTCCTGGTGCTTGATTTCTTGTGAATTATCTGATCAATAGTTTGCATGTTTAGCTATTCGGTTTGAGACCTAGCGGAGATAACTGTTTAGCGGATTCAGGAATGTATGATATGATTTTAACCTTGAGACCTAGCGGAGATAGGTGGATCATAGGGAGCTATTCTTAGGAGCTATTGGGAGTTAGTAGATTTTCTTGAGACCTAACGGAGATAGATAATTTACTAATCTACGATCGTTGCTGCTCTAGCGAGAGTGATTGATTAATTAAGTGATCTCTCATCATAACTGGATTAAATTGGTACATAGGATTAATAGATTTATTATGTGGATTTAGTTAATGAATTTACTACCCTAGGATCAGTTGTCTTTTAATATTCGAATTTCCTACGTCTTTTTAATTATTGTTAATTGCGTTTTAGTTTAAAGTTAATTAAACCTTCCTTCTTTCGTTTGCCTGAATATTACTAGAGTGTAATTAGGATTACTTAGAGTGATTCGTCATAATAGTCCCTGTGGATACGATACTCGGTTACTTAATTTGTGCTACAACTGCACCGTGTTAGTTGCGGTAATTTGTTGCTAATAATTTAGTGATCAACTTTTTGGCGCCGTTGCCGGGGACTGTTTAGAATTGACTTTAATATTTCTAATTAGACTTAAGCATTATTTCAGGTGTTATAAGTTTATTTTTTTTTTATTTTTCTAGTTTTTTTAAATTTCTGTTTTTGTTTGTTGTCTCAGGCGTGTATGATCACGAGATCCAAAGGAAAGGAACATCTAGTGCCTTTGAACTTGGAAATCGAAAAGCAGTACAAAAGAGACAACCGCGAAAAGAAGAAGCAAGCAATGGCAGAGCAACAGAATAACATGGACCTTGAAACTCTTGTGCGAGCCGTGACACACCTTCAGAGGCAGCTAGACGAAGAGAGAGAGCGCAACCGGACTCCTCCACCAGAGCCACCACTGAATCACATGTATCAGCCTCGGGTTGATCAATTTCAAGGAGGCAGATGGGGACCAACTGTGCAGGCTACCACGTTCGAGCTGAAGCCGGGATTGATAAACATGGTGCAAGCTGAACAGTTTAGTGGAATGGCTTCCGAAAACCCGCATGCTCACATTACTCAGTTTCTAGATATCTGCGACACTATTAAGCAGAATGGAGTGCCACTAGAGATGGCAATGGATCCGGGACCCGGTCCAGATCCGCGGATCCAGACCCTTTTTTCCGGATCTGGACCTTGCAAAATTTGGACCCGGCGGATCTGGACCGGATCTGGAGCACTCTATAAAAAACCGGATCCGGATCTGGAGTAGAAGATGTAAAACCCAGATCCGGTCCAGATCCGGATCTGGACCCGGTAATATTAAAGATATAATATTTTTATTTTTTTTTAATTTTATCCTAGGCTAGAAAGTAATACTAGACTTCTAACTTTTACAATTCAATTTCAAAACCCTACTTCATCCCACCTCAAGCGCCGCTCGCCTCTCCTCCACCCGCGCCGCTCGCCTATCCTCCGGCCGGCGGCCGTCCACCTCCGAATCAGCCCCTCCGGCCTTCCCCACCCGAGAGCAGCAGCGTGAGCACTGAGCAGCAGCGTGAGCAGAGCAGCGTGAGCAGCAGCGTGAGACGACGCCAATCCATCTACGGCCGCTCCTCTCCGGCCGCTGTGCAGGTTCTCGGTAATTAATTATTCTTTCATTTCAATTTTCATAATCATTTGCACAATTTACTACTTGCTACACTATACCAAATAAATATAATATTCACCATTTCTTAGTGCATCGTCCACCATCCATTCTCCACTTCTACAGCTCATTTTTGGTATTTGCTCCAAATACAAAATTGAGGGTGTCGGTTTTTTTATTACAAAAAATATTATTCTATACCATCGAAATCCCCCTTTTCACTCTTCAGGAAAATTTGTGATTGTCAAGATTATAATTCGTTTTGTTTGTTTCTACATTATAAGTTGGCGTAATTATTGGTTTCAACTTCGTCTTTGTCAATGTTAGTGGCAGAAATGTTTAACATTCAGCTGGATTGAATCTCCGTGCAGGGTATTTCGGTTGGTTTCAGTCAGGCATTGACTAGATGTTCAGTTGCATCACTTTCGAAATGTGGAAATCAAGATTTTGCCAGAGTTCTTTCTGCTTCGCTCAGACATTTGCACGGTAAAATGGTGGTTATTTGGTGATTAATTTCTCATATTTGAAGAACTATTGATGGTTTATCCTTTGGTTATGGATGGTCATTTTCCGCTGAAGATTTATTTTCATTTGGTCTGGTAGCTCTGTCTTCGTATTGTATTACATTACAGTTGGTACAAGTTTGTATCAGTCAAGAGAAGCCAGCAACCTGTGCACTATGCTATAAATATACCCTTTTTTCTTTTATCATATTCATTAACATCTTTGAGGATTACAGAAAGTAGCTGCAATATGGAAGACATCTTTGAGGATTACAGAAATTGATCGTTTCAATATTAGGATTATTATGTTCTCATTTTGGATTGTTTGGTTTTAAATGAATTATGATGTTCTTATTTATTTTGGATTGTTTAGTTTTAAATGGATTATGGTGTATTTTGTATTCTTGAATGATTGTTGAAACTTTAGACAATTGTTATGATTTTTATTTTAATGTTTAATTAGCGTAGAATTTATTTTTTTAGAAAAATGATATGGATCTGGGTCTGGACCCGAGACCCTGTGGATCTTATGGATCTGGGTCTGGATCCCATTTTTTGGATCCAATGGATCTGGACCGGATCTGGATCTAAGTAAAAAAACATGGATCTGGATCTGGACCAAGCAGGATCCGGTCCAGATCCGGCCCATTGCCATCCCTAAGTGCCACCAGATGCCATCAGAATGAAGATGTTTGGATTCTCTCTCAGGGACAGAGCGAAGGAGTGGTTCAAGAGTTTGGACAGATGTGCTATTACTGGATGGGAGGATTTGTGTAGAGCTTTCCTGGCAAAATACTTTCCTGCTTCTAAAGCTCAGAAAATCATTGCGGAGATTTCTCACTTTTCCCAGCTAGGAGATGAGACCATTCATGATGCCTGGGAAAGATTTCGTGAGCTGCTCAGGAACTGTCCACAACATGGTTTCACGGAGGATCAGCAAATCATTCACTTTTATAATGGTTTGACTGGTCTAACAAAAAGTATGGTGGATGCTACTGCAGGTGGATGTCTTCTCCATAGAAATACAAGGGGGGCTTATCGTGTGATAGAAGAGATGGCCTCCAATAGTTATCAATGGCCGAATGACAGAAATTCTACGAGAAGAATTGCAGCTGTGCATGAGGAGAGAGATGATTTTAAGGAGAAATATGAAGCTCTTCAAAAGCAGTATGAGTTGGAGAGAAAAGCATTGCTAGCTAAAATTCCTCAACAGCCGAGTTTATCTGATGTGTCACAGTTTGAAGATGCTAATTATGTCCAGCAGCAGTACCAATTCAATAGACCAAACGATCAGGGACATCAGGGCGGAAATCCACCGTATCATCCTAATAATAGGAATCATCCAAATTTTTCCTATTCAAATCCCAACAGTGTTGTGCAGCCTCCACCTGGGTTTTCTGTGTCTAGTGGAGGAGTAATCAATGAGCCAAAGAAAGATTCAATGGAGGAAATGATGAAGCAAGTATTGGTGAAGGTCACTAGGATGGAGACAAATTCGGCAAACATGGGGACCAAAATCTCCAACATGGAGCAAAACTTTTCAGCGTTATCTAAGCAGGTGCAGATGTTGGAGATTCAAGTTGGTCAGATGGCTAACCAAGCAGCTGCACAGCACAAGCCAGGCCAATTTCCTAGCAACACTCAGTTCAATCCGAAGAGCCAATATCAACAACCTCAGCAAAATCAGCAATGTCATTCCATCCGGGTGGTTGATAATTCAGTTGAGGATGAAGAGCAGCGGAATCATCCAAAGCAGCGGGATCATCCAGAGCTGCAGAATGACAAGGGAAAAGGCAAAGTAGTGGAGGAAGACGATGATGATTTGGAGGAGCTTGCAGCGAAACAGACGCCTCCCCCTAAGAAGGATTCGGGCTCTTCTGCTATTAAAGGGCCTATTCCTACTCCTACGTTTCCCAGGCCAGAGTACAAGCCTGTAGCACCCTTCCCGAATAGCCTGGCAAAGCCGAAGATGGATGAGAAGTTTTTGGAGACATTTAAGAAGTTGGCTGTGAATATTCCTTCCGTGGAGATCTTGAGAAACAAGCCAAATGAGGTGCAAATTGTGAAGGCTGTGATGGAAAAGAAGAGAGCATTCAATGAATTTGAGGAGGTGCTCGCAGTGAAGGAGTATCAGTTGGCTCCAAAGAGAGAAGATCCGGGCAGCTTCAATATTCCTGTGAAGATTGGAAAGTCATTGTTTGAGAAAGTGATGTGTGACACCGGAGCAAGCATAAATGTCATGCCTCTCAAAGTGTATAGGAAGTTGCAACTGGGGGATTTGAAGCCAACTAACAAGACAATTCAGCTTATTGATAAGTCTTGCTCTAAACCTCTAGGATTAGCGGAAGATGTGCTTGTGAAAGTGAGTGATTTTTTCTTCCCAGTCGACTTTGTAGTGTTGGATATTCCGGAAGATCCAAAGATGCCTTTGCTGTTAGGAAGACCTTTCCTTGCCACATGTGGAGCAAAGCTAGATATGCAAAGGGGGACGATGACATTGAGAGCCTATGGGGAAACTGTGATTTTCAAGAAACCTCCACCAAAGGAAGTTCCCCAGAATGAAGTGATAAATTTGGCTGACAGTTTTCTAGCAAATTCGGAGAATGAAGAGGTTGAGAAGAATGAGCTGCCCAAGTATGAAGCCAAGAAAAAAACTCCAAAACCAAAAGAAGTTCTGACTTTTGAGATGTGTTTGTTTTTGGAGCATGATGGGGGGTCTTTGAAAACCCATACCCCCAAGAAGAAGAAAGTGAAATTCCGGATTTTTCGGAACAAGAAGGAGAAGGGGGCAATGCTTGTGGAGGATGTCCGAGCCAAGAGAAGTGTCTTGGTGGAGAGGGCACCAAAGAGTAGAAAAGCTTTCCAATGGTTAGAGTGCTGTTTCCGACCTCCATGAGTTTTTGAGGTATCGTCGAGCTCTAGACGTTAAATTAAGCACTTGTTGGGAGGTAACCCAACCGTTTCTTTGTTTTGTTTTCCTTTCGTTTAGTTTCTTTTTGTTTCTTTGTTTTCTTTGTTTTGGGGTTTTTAGTGCAGCGTTGAGCTTGGAAGAGGCGGGAACTCGCGCTTGGTTCATACCACCACCATGGAGCATGTTTTTTCTGTGAGTAGTGACACACATATCATCATCCCTCCAAACTTATTTTCGAACTTATGTTCTGTAATAAGTTTGGGGGAGGGGGGTGAGAGTAGATATGTGTATCACTTTTATCTTTTTGTTAGCTTTCTTGTTTTATCCTGTTTGGTTGGTGGTGTGTGATTGTTTTTGAGATGATTATTGCTCCATTAGATTTCTGGTGAGATGCCAATGATGATTTCTATGTAAACAAAATTGGAATTTGATTTTCTTTGACAAGTTGAGCATAATTTGAACTAATTTGCATAGTTTAGGGTGATTTTGACCTTGATTTTGAGACGTTTAATAAACCTGTGAGATTTTGAGCCATAACTGTTTATCATACACAGTTTATTCTTTGTTGTGAGTTTTATCATGCATGTGGTGATCTTCTAGAACTTGCCATGGTTTCTGTGTCGAGGTTGATGTTGTGCCCAGGATTAGGAGATGATTTTAGGCCATCTTTTGTTAGCCACAATTTATCCCAAACACTGTCCTTAACGAAAAATTATCCTTTGTTATCCACTTTGAGCCTATTTAGCTTTTATTCTTTAGCTGGATGATAGGGGGTGATGTAGTATATGGGAATCTTTGTGTGGTGAATATCATAGTGGTTCATGAAAAAGAAGGGATGATATTATGATACTATTGACTCTTATAAGCTCTAGAAAAGTTGTGGAAAGAAAAGAAAAAAAAAATAAGAAGAAAAAAAGAAAAGAAAAAGAAAGAAAAAAAAAGTATAAAGTCGAGTGTATATTGAGATATTTGTTTGAAAATCGACTTTGTGTGTTGGAAATAAATGGAGAGCATAAAAGAGTGTTTAGTTCTGTTTTGTGATGATTAAATCCCTTGAGTTGTGTTGATTATGGTGATATAGTTGGGTGGAAGATGGAATTTATTCCATGCTTGATTAGTGAAGCTATAAGGTTGGTGTTCTTGATCTATTTGAGTCACTTAGCCTATATTTCCCTACCTTAACCAATGTCCCTACATTATAACCCGAATAAAAAGACCTTTTTGATCTTAGTCCTGGCACACTTTTAGCGATGGAGATTGTAGACGATTGGCAAGCCTATGGTAAGAGATCTGCATTGCATTGAATTCGATGAGAGCATGCACGTCCTATATATTCCATCAAATTAAGAGTTGAGTGATACACATACCTTGTGAGATTCAATTGTTTGGAATGTCAAGGTTGATTTTGCTATAAGTTGTGTTTATTGGTGATTTTTGTGCTTAATTATTGAGGATTTGAGAATTCTATCATTCTTTATTATTCGGAGGCATTGATGAACTAGATTTCTTACCCACTCGTGTTATTGATTTTATTCTTCCCATTATTCGAGGACGAACAATGGCTTAAGTTTGGGGGAGTTGATAACACTCATGTTTCCATGGTTTTAGTGTTCATATGATGTCAATTTTATAGGAAACTGAGTGTTGGATGATTGTTTTATGCTTAATTTGCTTTATCATTTGAAACATGATTCTTACTCGAACTTTGAAGGAAATTTCAGGTTTATTGAGTTCGAATTTGGAAAACTTATCTGAAATAGAAGTTGTAGATCGTCTCGATACGAGTTCGTGAGCGCAAACGGATCATAAATCGGAGTTCGAACGAGAAAGTTATGACCAAAACAAGAAAGTCGCGCGCAGCAGCGAAACGGCGGCGACCCCGCGGCGACCGGGCGGCGACCGCCGCCCGAAGAAGGATTTTTGGGAAGGAGCCGGCGACCGGCCGGCGACCGCCGGGAAGCCCGCCGAGTTTTCGGCGCCACCTCCGTATTTTTGCGTTTTTTAGGCGTTTTTCAAGTCCTTTTCGAGCTCAAACTCTGTATTTTACCCTGGTACTATAAATAGGTCTTCTTTTGACCTATTTTGAGGTTCCTTTTTCAGTTCCCAACTTTAGCTTTTCAGTTTTATAGCTTTAGATTTTTATTGCTTTCCAGTTTTTAGAGCTTGGATTGGATTTCCACAAGATTGAAGATTCAAGATCATTCTTTCAATTTTATTTAATTCAGTTCTTTCAATTGCGTACTTTTTAATTATGTTTATGTTTTATTTCAGTATGTCTGGCTAGTTTCCTTTAGCTGATTCTAGGGTTTGTAAATAGTTGATTGAATTTATGTGATTTATTTGTTAATACCTTTGTGCCTTCCAGTTTATGATTCATAATTCCTGGTGCTTGATTTCTTGTGAATTATCTGATCAATAGTTTGCATGTTTAGCTATTGGGTTTGAGACCTAGCGGAGATAACTGTTTAGCGGATTCAGGAATGTATGATATGATTTTAACCTTGAGACCTAGCGGAGATAGGTGGATCATAGGGAGCTATTCTTAGGAGCTATTGGGAGTTAGTAGATTTTCTTGAGACCTAACGGAGATAGATAATTTACTAATCTACGATCGTTGCTGCTCTAGCGAGAGTGATTGATTAATTAAGTGATCTCTCATCATAACTGGATTAAATTGGTACATAGGATTAATAGATTTATTATGTGGATTTAGTTAATGAATTTACTACCCTAGGATCAGTTGTCTTTTAATATTCGAATTTCCTACGTCTTTTTAATTATTGTTAATTGCGTTTTAGTTTAAAGTTAATTAAACCTTCCTTCTTTCGTTTGCCTGAATATTACTAGAGTGTAATTAGGATTACTTAGAGTGATTCGTCATAATAGTCCCTGTGGATACGATACTCGGTTACTTAATTTGTGCTACAACTGCACCGTGTTAGTTGCGGTAATTTGTTGCTAATAATTTAGTGATCAATACTCTAAACTTTGGAATACACTACACGAGATACCCCCGGTACTTGAAGGGTACTGTGATGCTTACTAGATATCCGACGCGAAAGACTCGTTATCAACGAGTGGTTACGTGTTCACTATAGGGGGAGGAGCAATCTCGTGGAGGTCTACAGAACAGACATGTATTGCTAGATCCACCATGGAATCAGAATTCATCGCTTTAGACAAAGCAGGTGAAGAAGCCGAATGGCTACGAAACTTTTTGGAAGACATTCCATGTTGGTCAAAACCCGTGCCGCCTGTCATGATAAACTGCGACAACCAAACAGCTATTGGGAGGGCGAAAAGTGGGTTGTACAACGGTAAGTCTCGACACATTCGTCGACGACATAATACCGTAAGATATTTGATCGAAAGTGGAGTTATTTCAATTGACTATATAAAGTCAATAGATAATCTGGCCGATCCGCTCACTAAAGCTTTGAATCGAGATCAAATATATAAATTGCTAGAGGGAATGGGTGTAAAATCTACAAAATAAGGATGATTATAGTGGTAACCTAACCATGATGACTGGAGATCCCAAGAACGTGGTTCAATGGGAAAACTAAGCTATAAGATTCCAAGTAAAACACTCAAACTACTTGCATTCCCTAGAGAGCAACTGAATGTTGAAACCTGCTTAGTGGTAAGGTTAAGTCTTTGACTTTTAATGATTCCTAAACACCTCGGGGAGGTTGAGTATAGCAGGATACTTAGGAAAGAATCACCTATATAAGTGAGATGTGAGGGCCGCATCGACCTAACACTTATGAATCCAAAGAGCTGTCCAAGGCCCGCAAAGGACAAAAATGTGAGAACGAAATGAGGTTGAGGCGTTAGTGTGTTAATACTGTTGTCTCGGTATACACGAAGGAGAAATGGTTCAAAGACATCAAGTTCTACCAATTCACCAGTATATCCGATATTATTAACTAAGGATGGTTCAAGGCCGCAAACCACCTATTCTAATGCACTAAGGTCTCTTGAGAACAGAGCTTGTGTCTGCATTTGCATTTGGCTATTTCCACTCATGTGGGGGATTGTTGGAAATTGGTTGTGAGTAACCAATGTTTGATAATTTTTCGAGTACCGAAAACATTTAATTTAACAGAATTAAATGAGACAGGATCGATCTACGTTCCGAGTAGATGATCGTAGTATATTTATTTACTCAAAACCGATTTCCGGTGAGTGAGAAATAATTGTTTAAAGTTGGGTACTTGAAACATGGAGTTGTGGGAAAAGATAAGCATTAAATAAGATTTAATACTTATCCCACATCGGGATGTGGATCACATTTATTACAGTATAAAAGCTATTACATCACAGGATGTAATAAAACTGTGTGCACACGTGAAGGGTTGCAAAGCCCACACGCGCGCGTCGCCGCCGCCGCCGCCCGCCCAACCCCGGCCCCGTCGCCCGACGCCCGGAGGCCCACATCGACTCTTATCTTTTTGGACCAACGAAAACTTGGTTCGAAGGGGACGAGGCCCAACTCGGTTGGGCCTATGCGCACGCACACGAAGCCCGCTAGGGCTTGGCCCGGGAGGACCCTTGGTCTCCCAGGAAGCTTCCCCTGTCGGAGGAGTCAAGGCAAATTCAAACAGCCTTGCTGTTACGTCTGTTACTGCCTGTAACTCCCGACACCATTTGAATACCATCAATGGTATTAATCCCGCAGGCTCCCCCTATTGATGTGGACTGTGCCTATAAATAGGACATCCTCCATGCATCATCTACACATCTGAAACATCACAAGCAACATTACTCTGCTGCATTCTGCATTGTAAAGTTCTGTTCTCGCCTCGTTCCAGTTCGCCGAAGCTCGTTGGTTTGCGGTGCTGCTACCTACGAGATGAAGCCATTTCATCTTTGGGGACGACACGCCAAACCGAGAGCACTACCGGGGCGTATCTCGTCTTGCGAACAGAGGACCCTCCTCGACTCGGCTTTTTCCTGGTTTCAATTTACTGTAATTTCAATTCAGTTTTTCCCTTGTAATCTAAACTCCTACATTTCTGTTTCATTGTAACTACGCCCACGAGCTTATATTCCAACAGAACGCACACTCAACATTATTGGGGGCACGTGCCCCCACATTTTTTTTTATCAATTATATGTATATGTCTCATCCCCATATTTCCAAGTTCCAACCCCAAAGCCCAACCCAAAACTTGCCCCCCTCAATTTTTTCTTTTTTATTAGTATTCCCAAATCCCCAAAACCCCAAACCCCTAACACAAACCCAACGCATTTAGATAGATAATAGATAAGTGATTACTCAAAGTCAAGTAAAGAATTGAAGGAATCAATCATGCAAATGTTCCGGTCAATGAAAATTCGTAAATTTCAATTGTAATAGACTTGGATTGGATTATCATGTAGTAATTTTTTTGAACGTATTTTTAATATATAACTATTTTGTACCCCATATCAAAAAAAATCTTTATCTGTCACTGTTTGTGTAAATCCTCCCACTGTATTAAAAGAAATTTTAATATAAGTAGGAGAAATGTTTGAATGAATGTAACAATGGGACAACATGATCAGTAACATTGTATGATTAAAGTCTACTTTAAGCATAAATGAAAATTGAAAGATTGTATATTGAATCAAACCTTTTTTTACTTATATACAAAGTTATATTTTATTTTCACTAATTTCTCTTGTATGAAGTAATTACATAATTATATATGCTTTGTTCACTTATCTCAAGCGTTATAGAGGTTGATCTTGAAGCGAGTTGTTCATCCAACCCACAAGACCGAGCAATGGGATCACAGTTCATAATATTCAAATTAGAATCAACCAGCAAAATTATGAATTAGATCAAATGTATAACTCTAAACACCTATGTGTTTCTTTCCTTGCAATAGAAACATGATTAAGTATATATTTATTTTTATCATTAAAAAACCAAACAATTCAACAATAAAATTGAACACACTCATCCCGCGTTTTCTTCACATCTGTTAGAGCATTCACACCGAAGTTCGTTGGGTCATCTTGAGTCACGCTCCAGCGAGCTCCGCATTGCTACCGCACCATGAGGCTCCAGAGGGGGCGCGCGATTCCGTGTCAGGCTTGGGAGTGTTATATATGGCGCGTTTATTGCATGCAACTATTTTAAAAAATCTAAAATTAAAAAACTAAGCTGTTTTTTGTGATTTTTTCATCTTTTTTTCTTTATAGAAAACTAGCCGTTTTAAATGACTATTTTAATAATAATAATAATAATAATAATAATAATAATAATAATAATAATAATAATAATAATAATAATAATAATTTTATAAATGTCCACCCATTTCCTTCATTTTCTCCACACCAAATTCATCTCCTACTCCATATTTCTTACAAAAAATATCTTCTTTTTCCAATTCTTCTTCCAATTTTTCTGCCGACGAGGTTCCGGCCATTCATCCTGGCATTAAAATATTCCAACGTGTGAGTACGTTTTTGGAGGGGCCGAGTCATGTAGTGTCGGATACCCTCCACAAAAAAGAGGAAAGAAGAAAGCATACATTCATTACGATCGTGAGGCCACTGTTCCACGACTTTATCAAGACTTCACCCCTGATCCAGTATTTTGCGAAGCATTTTCTTCGCTTCGTTTTTGTATGCAGAAATCCTTATTCTTGCGCATAGTCAACGCGTTGGAGTCTGATCCTTATTTTTAAAGTAATTATTGTTGTGATGAAAAGTAATAATCGTCATGTAAAAATGTTATATATGTTTGGAATCAAACCAGCAACATTAAATATGGTAGGCGAAGAAGTGTACCACTAGGCTAGCGAGTCTTATTTGGAGAAGACCTGGTAATTTTTATTTATACACTGCTACTGGAAATCGAAAATCAAATGAAAAAAATAAGACCAGATAATTTTTATTTATACACTGTTGTTGGGAATCCAAAATCCAGTGAAAAAAAAATGTTGCTCCTGGGAATCAAACCTATGCATTAACGATGGTAGAGAAATGAGCGTACCACTGAACTAGAGCGTGTTGTTTGTAGAATAGCGGATAATTTTTATTCATACGTTCTTTGTGAGAATTGGTCTCATCCGGTCTCACGGGAGACCGACTCATTCATCTTAGTCGATAGTTCAATAGTATGATTGTGTTAGATTATATAATTATTTATTCATATGTACTTGATTAATCATTATTTTTATTTATTTATTTTGGGGATGAAGAGATTTAGATTCATAAGCTGACCACCTATTTTTTACAAATGAAAGAATATCACTTAGTTGCAATACTCAAATTAATTAAATAATACTTTGCATCTCATAGGTACAATACTAGTTAATATATAGAGAAGGTTGACAATGACAGTTACTAGATTATTATTATTACTAAGAGCATTTCTAGGGAGGGGATGCTTTGAAAATGCATGCATCTCCAAAATTGACTATTTTAGTGGGTTTATGGTTTAGGATGCAGTTGGAGGAGAGACGAGAGGTGGTTCAAGCACCTCTGACACGCAGTAGGAGAGAGAAATATTTAATTTTTTTTTTCTTCTTCTTTTATTTTTGTTTCCTTCCTTTTTTTTCCCTTTCATTTTTTTTTGGACAGGGGAAAGAAAAAAAAAAGAACCACTTTTTTTTTCCCTTTCATTATTCTTTCATATTCATTCTTTTTTTAAAGCATCTATTTTTTTTTATGAGAATGTATCTTTTTATACCAAAATATAAAACATAGAAGTTTTTTACGTCCATTTATAAAAGTATAAGTTTTTCATATCAAATTCAATAAAAAACTCCTAAATAAAAGAGTATAAGTTACGGCTTGCACAAGATGGCAAGACACGGTCGTATAGCCACCGTGTGCAATCATCGTGTGCATGTATATATACCCCTAATTGTGCACATGAAGGCTTAAGACACGATCGTGTAGCCACCGTGTACAACCATCGTATGCACAATTACGTACCCCAATTATGCACACGATGGTTGTACACGGTGGCTACATGATCGTGTCTTGCCATCGTGTGCATGCCGTAACTTATACTCTTTTATTTTTTTAACTTATTAGTAACATATAGTAAGAGTATTATAGTAATTTAACACATTTTTGTATAAAAAACTTATACTCTTATAAATGGGTGTAAAAAATTTCTGCTTTTTATTATGTGGTATTTAAAAAAGATTCCCCCCTATATTTTTTTTGCTATTGTAATTTATTACATTTAATTTTTTAAACTTAAATTTATTTTTTTGTTGTGTGTTTTTCTTTAAATAAAAAAAATCTTTATACTATTTGCTAATGATATTCTATAAAATTTATAAAAATAATTAATTTGCATTTATATTAATTTAAAATATCTATCATATTAAATTATAAATAATAAATGTGAAAATTAAATAAAATGTAAATAAATATTGATTGAATTGAAAGTGAATTCACAATAATATCAACAAAAATAATAATTTGAAAAGATATTATTATATGTGAAAATAAAAAAATAAACATATGATCATATATTTAAAATGATATCAGCAAAAATCTTGAAATGGAGAGTTATCTCATGAGTCATGAGATGGTCTAGTGGTAACAAGCCCAACTAAAACTAGCTAGCTAGCTAGCTTGCTAGGGCATCCCCTCCCTATCCAACCCCAACCCACCGTTTTTTCTTTAATGCATTATGCATATATAAAAGTCAAATGTAACCAAAAACTACATTAGTGTCATTTTCAAAAATATCAAATCAACGATAACTATTATTAATATATTTTAGACTCAATATATCAAATTAGCCTATTTCTTATAGTAAATTAAAAATTTACCTATTCAAGTAAAAAATTTAAATAACAGCCAATTTTTATGTTAAATGACAAACTTGCCTCTAAGATTAAAATTAAAAAAATATCCACTAATATATCATCACAAATACATTATACATCTTAAAAAAAAAAAAAAAAAAACAAATCTCCTCTCTCTTTCTACTCTCTCTCTCTCTCTCACTTTTCTCTTTCTCTTCTCTCTAGGGCTGTAAATGAGCCGAGCCGAGCTGAATACTAGCAGGCTCGAGCTCGACTCGTTTAAATATTCGGGTGTTCGAGCTCGGCTCGAGCTCGATTCGAGCTTTTATCTTCATGATCGAACTCGGCTCGTCATCCACTTACTAAGCTCGGGCTCGGTTCGAGTTCGGCTCGGGTGATGCTCGATAATATCGAATTCGAGCTTGAGCTCGAGCTCGGCTCGTTAGATGTTTGTATATATGGTGTTCAAGCTCGAATTTGTTATAAATTTAAGAAAATTTTCTTAATTAATATGTTACACGAGTTCGAGTTCGACTCGTTTAAGGCTCGTGTAGTGGCTCGATTGAAGGTTCGTGAACAAGCTCGCGAACATGTTCGTGAACAATCGAATTCAAACATGTTCGCGAGCTCAACGAGCCGAGCACTATCAGGCTTGAGCTCGGCTCGATAAAAATTTCGAGCTCGAAATTAGGCTCGAGCTTGGCTCGTTTATTATCGAAGCGAGCTCCGAACGAGCTTTTTTTGATCCGAATCTCGAATAGCTTGCGAGTAGCTCTGTTCATTTACAGCCCTACTTCTCTCTCTCTCATTTTCTCGCAGATCTCTCTCTCTCTCCCCTCTCTCATTCTCATTCTCTATCTTTCCTGTCTCTCTCCTCTTTCTCGTAGATCACTCTCTCTCTCTCCTCTCTCTTTCCTCAACTCCTCTTTCTCTCTCTGGCGCGCACACACATAGGGAAACAAAAATGGAACCATGGAAGGTAAGATCGAGCGAATCGAAGCTCTATCTATCTGCGCGAGAAGCTCTCCAATTGCAGCAGATCGCAGATCTTTCTTCTTTCTCCTCCTACATCTCTTCTCCCTCCTCCTCAAATGCCTCGCCTACGCCGGAAGCTGTCGCCTTTTTTAGGAAGAGTCGCACTTCGCCGATCTCGGCAAGTTGCCGGAGTGCTCCACCGTTTTTCGCCGTGCGATGGTGCAGAGAGAGGTGGAGCAGAGGCGGCCGGGATTGGCAACCACCGATTAAGACGGCGATTCGTCGGATTTGAGATGGAGAAGGATTTAGGGATTCTAGATTTAGGGGATTGTTCTTATTCAATTACTTTAAGAAAGTATGCCATTTAGAAGAGAAACTTGAGGAAAATTTAAATTCAATGTGAATTTAATAGAAAAATATATAAGTAATGAAGAAATTGATGAAAATCACATAACTTTATACAAATGTTCTTGAATTCACAACCAAATTTATGAATTCACAATTAAATATTCTTGAATTCACAAAGTCTATTGCTAGTTGTGAATAGTTGTTTTGGTTATTGATGAGGAGTAATATGTGCAGAGTAGAGAAAGGATACAAATCAGAGGAATCATCCTCACCAGAGGAATCATACTGGTCAGAAGAATCATTCTTACCAGAGGGATTTCGTCCATCAGAGACAATTCATCCACTAGAGGAATGGCTCTCGTCAGAGAAGTCACCCTCGTCAGAGAAGTCGTCTTCGACAGAGAAGTCCTCCACGCCAGAGAAGTCATCCACGCCAGAGAAGTCCTCCACGCCAGAGAAGTCATCCACGCCAGAGAGATCACCTCCATCAGAGGGATAGCCAGAAACGCGGAAGACTTTCCGCGTGAAGATGAAATTCCTGATATACCCTTCGACCACGCCAAGTGCATGCGCTTACACCAATTTTACCATTTTACCCTTCCCTGTACTCTATATATAGATCTCGCACTCGTGCATTGTAATTACGCTATCTCATACTTTCAAATACAACAACTAGTTTTCCTTTGAGCTCCTGTTTTCCGATCGCTTTATTTCACTCTTTCCGATCAACTTTACTAGGTATAGTTTACGCTTTTCGCTTCGTAGTTTAGGTGTTGGTTTCGTGAAACACCAACTGGCGCCGTCTGTGGGAAGGCTACTGAGCTAGGATGTGAGATCACGGTCGCCGGCGTACGCAGATCTGAAATTCCAATCGGATTTGCGGGCGTTGGCGCCAATTGAGCCGATAATTCGGACACCCAGCTGTTTTTGATTGGTTAATTGCGTTTTCTAGGTTAATATGTCGTTAATCTTCTACGATTTGTGTTGATCTATGTTTCTGATGCATGGGGAAAGGTGGTGACGGGCATAAGTCATGAATCGGGGAATTTTACGTTTATTTACCGTTTGTTTGGGTTAGTTGTTTACGGACGAAGGGTTTCCTTGTAGAATTGATGTTTTCTTCACTGATCTAATGTTTTGTATGGGAAAATTGTGGTGTGAGGCTCTGTTTTGATTATGTTGGGTGCTTTTTTCTTACGGATCTAGTGTTTTGCATCGATGAACGGCGGATTGACCTTTTATCTCCGGTATCCTGGGTTTATGCTGTTAGTGTACGGGTGTTTTACGTGTAAACGTGATGGTTGTGAATGATCTTCATGTTTTCTCCGATAATCTTAGAATTATGCTAGTGGGCTGTTGGGTATTACTCTGTTTTTGGGAGGATGTGGGGTTTTGCTGTTAATTAGGGGCTTCGCACTGATGAAAGATTGTTTAGCACTTTGTCTCTTTTTTCATGGACCTCTTTGCTGTTAATTTACGGGTTTTGCACCGATTAATACGTCGATTAATACTTTGTTGTTGTTGTAATGGGGTTTGTGTTGCTGATGGGTGGATAATTTGCGTTTAAAGAGGAATAATTACTGATGTCCTTCATGCTTGTTTAGACTAACTTTCGTCCTATGCACTGAATACTGCCTTATGCTGCTAATTCGGTTGATTGCCACGGTAATCCTGTTGTTTATAGGCTTTGTGGTTATTATAGGACATGATCGTGTTAATCTTGGGTTATGATGTTCATTTCCTTACATAGCTATTGTTTATCTATCATTTCTAACGAATTGCGCTGACAAGCCTTTTGATGGTTGTTTTGGTTTTCTTGGTGCTCTGTTTTTTCCGTCGGTTCTTAATGCGGGTTCACCGGAGAAAACTCCATTATGCGGGTTCTGTTTTCTCAATCTATGCCCTGGGTTTATTTCCCAGTGCATAGCGTTACTTCGAGGGGAATTTTTTAACGGTCTCTGTACCGGTATCCGGGATTTATTATTGGATCTCTTATATCGGGATTTCAATCCGTAAACGGAGGATTTATGCTTTCGTCGCTGGGATTTTTCTCTCACTCTGTTTATATGCAGGTACCATGGGATCCTCTGATGCTCACCGGAACTTGGAGAAGGAGTTTGACTCTGCTGCTGTCACTACTGAGGTGCCTACCTCGTTGTTCACTGGCCTTCAGGGTAATCCCACTTTCACTGTGCCACCGGGTTTTCAGGCTATCTCAGCCACGCCGACAACAGGGTTGAATGTCAGCGCACAGAGGTTTGCTTTGGTCACACCGGGTTCTGATCTGCCGAATCTGGCTCCCGCGTCTGGAGGAGGATCGATTAACTTTGGGCTGGCAGAGCAAATGATGGCCTTGCTCAGCTACGCTAACATGCGGCAGGCACTGGGAACTCCGATGATGTCCATTATCCCTACTGTGGCTACCCCGGTGGGAGTAGCCAACCTGCAGGGCACTGAGGCCCCACCTCCCGCTGCTCAGGAGGCAAATATACTGGCAATCAACAAACAGGCTGTGATGCCTGGAGAAGGGCAAGGGGACGCTGTTGACAGAGAGCTAGCTATACCAGAGGGGAGCCGTGTTAGGCTTAACAGTGTTGTCAGGAGAAAGCGGGTTGACGAGTCTGATAGTCAATCCGTCTCCCTTGTGTTTGAGGAGGAGAGACCGAAGGAGAAAGCACGGTTGAAAAAGCAAGTATCACAATTGAAACATCAGCTGGAAAATCTGGAGGAATCGCTGAGGGAGAAATCCCGGAGGGAAGACAAGGAACAGAGATCTGAGCGGTCCTACAGAGTAGAGAAGTCTCATCGCCTGGAAAAATCACGGTACACCGAAAGAGGAGAAGAAAGGGAGCTGGAGTTTTCCTCTGGCAGGCCAGGGCACCGGGCTCACAAACGTCATGACCGAGACATGCAAAGGGACAGGAGGGAGCAGGGAAGATATAAGGAAGACAAGAGGGCTAAGACTTCAAGGTTTCATCCGATCAACAACCGCAGTCCTTTCTCTGACGATATCTTGACAGACACCTTACCTAGAAGCTACAAGCCCATCTCACTGGATTATGATGGCACTACCGATCCGGAGGTGCACCTCAATCGGTTTGAAGGGTTGGTCACACTTCACATGTACACTGAGGGCATCAAGTGCCGTATTTTCTCAACTACTTTGACTGGACCGGCTCAGTTATGGTTTGGAACGCTTCCCCCGAATTCTATTTACTCTTTTAAAGATTTACAGACTCGCTTCCTACGACAGTTTGCGAGTTCGCTGATGGATATCAAGCAGGATCAAGGTGAGACGTTGCGGGAGTATACAACAAGATTTAACCTCGCTGCTCTGGAGGTGCCAGAGGCAGAATCACAAATAAAAAATTGCGCCTATGTCAGAGGACTCAGGCCGGGGATCTTCTTTGACGAATTGCAAATCCGACCAGCAAGGGATTTTGATAACATTATGGCAAGGTTGCCGGGTTACCTGCAGTTGGAGGACGCCAAGATGGCGAGAAAGGTGGAAAATGATAAGCATAGGGTCAAGAAAGCCGAGGAAGCACCTGAGAGACAGAGGCATCAAGATAGGGCCCCATTCAGAGGGTTGCCTCCTAGGGTATTGCCACCCCAGGGAGGAATGCCGTCCCATCAACAACACAGTGTGAATGAGGTCACACGGTTTACTGAGTACACGCCCTTGAATAAACCACAAGACGAGATCTTTCACTTGATTAAAGACCAACCATTCTTTCGGGCACCGGGAACCTACCAGAATGGGCCGCCACAGGAGGGGTCCAATAACAAGTTGTGTGAGTATCACAATGCCTTCGGTCACCTTACAAAATATTGTGGACATCTTAAGCATCAACTGGAGCTATTGGTGCGCCAGGGACTCCTCGATCAATTCATTGATAGAGGAAATGAGGGTCAAAGGCGGAATGATCAAAGGGATCAAAGAGATCAGAGGGATCAGCGAGACCAGCGGGATCAGAGGAATAATCGGGATCAGCGACAGGAGTAGGGGAATAATAGGGATCGCAGAGCTGATGATAATCGAGATAACCGTAGGGAAGGACCTGCACCTCCTCCACCGTATAGAAGAGAAGTGCACATGATTTGCGGAGAGAACGGGACGCCCACATCAAATCGGGCTAAAAAGCAAGTCATCAGAGCAGTAAAAACAAGTTATTATCCTAAAAGGGTCATGGAAATTACGGGTGCGGCAGAAGAGCCGGCGATTACTTTTGGAGCAGAGGATATACGTACACTAATGTACCCGCATGATGATGCGCTGGTCATCATGGCGGACATAGCGGGCTGCATGGTTCACCGTGTCTTCGTCGATTCAGGGAGCGCCGTGAATATTTTATACAAGGAATGCCTCCAAAACATGGGAATAGAAGTGCACATTGAGCCCACAAACGCTCATTTGTTTGGGTTTGGGGGAGAGATGGTCATGCCGTTAGGTTATGTGGAGCTGCCCTTGATCCTCGGCAGTGCAGCCAATAGCAGCAGAGCAAGGATGGTATGATTTTTAGTTGTGGACATGCCCAAACCTGCGTACAATGTCATACTCGGACGACCTGCCTTGATGGCATTCAGGGCCGTGATCTCTATGTTCCATTTGAAAATGAAATTCTCAGTCGAGGGGGGAAGAGTAGGAGAAGTTTGTGGGGATCAAACAGCGTCGAAAGCATGTCACGTCCAAATGCTTGCACACTCATCGGGCCAGAAGAGGGAAAGAGTGACAGAGGGATCAGATACACGGAAGAGGGGAAAGGTGGGTGAGGTGCATGCCCTAGCAGAGGAACGCCAAGAGTTGGCGGATCTATTAAAAGACAGAGATAGTACAGAAAAAACCGCGCTGGTGTCCACCAGTGATGTCTGCAACATGATAGAATTGTTTCCAGGGAAAGAGGGTTTCCAGACAAAGATTGGGTCTGCCATGAGTGATCAGGTCAGAGAGGAACTCATTGGTTGTCTTCGAAGAAATGCAGACGTGTTTGCATTCAGTACCACCGACTTAAAGGGGATTGACAGAAAGTTGGCAGAGCATTGCCTCAACGTGGACCCTAAGGTGAAGCCGGTAAAGCAGAGAACAAGGAATTTTGGGGCAGAGAAGGACGCGGCAATAAGGGAACAAGTCTACGGATTGTTGGAAGCGGGGCACATTGTGGAAGTGCAATACCCGGAGTGGATTTCAAACGCGGTGATGGTACCCAAGAAAACAAACACCTGGAGGATGTGTGTGGATTTCAGAGATCTAAATGCGGCTTGCCCAAAGGACCATTATCCTCTGCCGAGGATCGATCAGCTGGTGGATACCACTTCAGGGTGTGATTTATTGTCCATGATGGATGCATATCAGGGATATCATCAAGTCAGGATGAATAAGGGAGACATTGCCAAAACGGCATTTGCCGTCTGTTGCGGGGTGTATGGATGGAGAAGTATGCCTTTTGGCTTAAAAATGCGGGAGCTACATATCAGCGGATGATGGAGAAAATTTTCAAAGAACAATTGGCCAAGAACATTTCGGTATACGTGGATGATATGCTTGTACGGAGTATCAGGGCAGATGATCATGTTTCTGATCTGGAGGAAATCTTCACGGTAGTCAGAGATCATCGGCTTATGCTGAATCCAGCAAAATGCACCTTTGGAGTCACAACAGGGAAGTTTTTGGGATATAAGGTCACGCCTGCAGGGATTGAGGTTAATGCAGAAAAGGTCAAAGCTATTATGGAAATGACACCGCCCAGAGGAATCAAGGAAGTGCAGACTCTGAATGGGCGCATTACTGCTCTGAGCAGATTTATATCACGCTCGGCAGAGCGCAACATGCCGTTTTTCAAAGTACTGAGGAAGGGAACTAAGTTTCTGTGGACAGAGGAATGCAGAGCGGCGTTTGAGGATCTTAAAGTGTATCTAGCCAAGCTACCGACTCTGACCAAGCCGGTGCCGGGTGAAACGTTGTATCTGTATATAGCGGTGGGGGAAGATGCGATCAGCTCTGTGCTTATCAGAGAAGAGGGAAGTCACCAGAAGCCTATCTATTTCGTTAGCAGAACCATACAAGGGCCTGAGCAAAATTACACAGAGATTGAGAAGGCTGCTCTGACAGTCATGATCACGGCCAGAAAGTTGAGGCCCTATTTCCTTTCACACCGAGTGGTAGTACGCACGTCTCTTCCCTTCAAACAAGTTTTGGGGCGCCCGGATTTGTCGGGAAGAATGGTTAAATGGGCTGTGGAATTAGGGGAGTATGATGTAGAGTATGAGCCGAGAACGGCGATCAAGGCACAAGCGTTGGCAGACTTCATACAAGAAATAACTCGTCGTCCTGTACCAGAGTTTTGGGTGGCCTTTGTGGATGGATCCGTAACGAAAGAGGGATGTGGGATCGGGGTTTATATCACTTCACCGGGCTATGGGACATACCAGTTCGCCATCAAATTCACTTGCCGCTTATCCAACAATGAAGCGGAGTATGAGGCCGTGGTCAGAGGGGCTCATATCTTGTCAGAACTCAAAGCCGAGTGTGTCATCATAAAGACAGACTCTCAATTGGTTGCCCAACAGTTTTCAGGGACTTATAGCATCAAGGATCAGCGGATGAGGGCGTACCATTCCAAAATCAGTGAAATGAAAGAAAAGTTTATGGAATTCAGGATCGAGCAAATTGCCAGAGAGGAAAATACGAAAGCGGACTTATTGGCGCGCATGGCTAGTGCGGTGGAGCAAACTTGGAATGATGAAATTACTTTACTCTGTGATACCAGAGAGATGGAGACTTCGCAGGTTTTCTCGGTAGAGATCAGGGACGATTGGCGGGCTCCGATTATACACTTTCTGAAGACAGGGGAGCGGCTGAGCAGAGAATCCAATCAGAGGGCTCGCTATGAGAATTACTGCTTAATCAACGATCAACTCTTCAAACGATCCTTTACTCAGCCTTTGCTAAAATGTTTATCTCCAGAAGAGGCTAATTTTGCTTTGAAAGAAATTCATGCAGGTTGCTGTGGTGGGCATACGGGATTTCGGGATCTTGTACGCAAAATTATCCGGGCCGGGTTCTACTGGCCTCACATCAACAAGGAAGCCAGAGAATTCGTCCGCAAGTGCGAAGCTTGCCAGAGACATGCCGGGCGAATCAACGTACCAGGAGAGCCTATGGGTGTCATGTACGCGGCATGTCCGTTTGACAAATGGGGCATTGATATAGTCGGAAAGTTGCCTACAGCACCGGGAGGAAAATGCTTTCTTATCGTGGCAGTAGATTATTTTTCTAAATGGGTTGAGGCTGAAGCTGTGGGCAAGATCGATGATGTGACAGTGGAACGTTTCATTTGGAGGAACATCTGTTGCAGATTCGGGGTACCGAGAATCATTGTGTCTGACAATGGGACTCAGTTTACAGGGCAAAGGATAGCAGATTTTTGTGACCGAATGGACATCACCCAGCGTTTCGTCTCAGTGGCTCACCCACAAGCAAATGGCCAAGTGGAATTAGCTAACAGAACAATCTGTGAAGGGATCAAGAAGAGGCTGAACCAGAGCAGAGGGAAATGGGTGGAAGAGTTAGACACCGTTCTCTGGGCCTACCGAACTAGCCCGAAGACAGCAACGGGCGAGGCACCTTTCACGCTGGTATACGGATCCAATGCAGTGATACCAGCGGAGGCCAGACTGGAATCATACCGCATCATCACCTATGATACAGAGCATAACGCCGACCTTCGAAGAACTGAGCTCGACCTTGTGGAAGCACAGCGGGAAGAAGCGCAAATCAGATCAGCAAAATATAAAAGTGTCATCAAAGTAGGGTACGACAAAAGGGTCAGAGCAAGGAAGCTGGTCAAGGGCGATCTAGTATTGAAAAGAGCAGACGCATTAAAGGCAGTGGGCAAGTTTGAAGCAAATTGGGAAGGACCATTCATCATTACAGAGGTCTTGGGTGGCGGAGCGTACACATTGTCGGATGCAGACGGCAGAGCTCTCCCCAGGCCATGGAATATAAACACACTCAAAAAGTTCTATGTATAACCGCTACTTAGCAGGAGTAATCACTTGTAGACCGGATACTCTTTTTCCCCACAGGGGTTTTAATGAGGTCCGGGGCCATGATATCAATAAAACAGATATGTGGTTCTAGGGAATTCCCTGGTGTTGTGTTCGTTTATTTCAATTATTGCTTTCTTACATTACATATGCTATTTAACATGTTCATGCAGAGCATTGCACATGTCACCAGAGGGGGGAGTAGGGTGTACACCCGTAATCCCCAATTTTCAAATTCAAAATACAAACTGCTTCTTAGCAGGATAAGGGAGAAACAAATACAAAAACTGCTTCTTAGCAGGTCAAAGGGAAAGCAAGACATCAGAAGCTGACGACTTCGCCTCCATGTGCCAACACTTCAAGCTTTTCTCCTCCGTTGGAGGATATTCACGCCAGATCTACCTCAGATCCACTCCGGATCTACCTCACACCTGCAGAATACCAAGAAAAACAACAAGTCAAAATGCCAAAAGGAAAGAATACGGAGGAATAGAACAACCAGCATCCAGATCTCGGGAACACGACAATAATGCTCTCAAATACGGGAAGTCCGCTCCTTACAACCACAAAGCTAGAAACCTGCACTGGAAGCACAGGGAGGAAAGCGGAGCCTCTAGGGATATGAGTGTTCTGAGGGGAACTTCCCATATTTGAGTGCTTTACAACCAAGATGGGAAGAGATACGGGAAATGAGAGACAAGGGACGGCAGATCTAGGGTCTGAGAGGAAGTCAGAAAAGGGCAACGAGGGAGCTTTCTTTAAGAATCTTGGAGATAAAACCCTCAGGCGGGGGGGAGTCCTGTTTTTTCAGTCACCAACGGGCGCCGGCGTACTTTCTCAAAAGGACTCGCTCCCCCGACTGAGGGCGTTACGACCAAGATAAGAAGGCAGCTTAAGCCAAAAGGACGGGAGATCTAGGGTTTGAAGAAGAAAATAATTTGGGGCGGCGGAAAAAAGATGAAGGATTCTAGGCTAGGTCATGAAGTGTGGAGGGTATATATAGAGGCAGTGTTGGGCTTAAGGGAAGGGCTAAAAGATAATGGGCCCACGTGAGATTATGGGCCGGAGATGGAGTAAGAAGTAATGGGGCCAACATGTTCATAACAGAGTATTGCACATGTCACCAGAGGGGGGAGTAGGGTGTATACCCGTAGGTCCCAATTTTTAAATTCTAAAATTTCTTCTCAAGGAAAACAGATGAATCACGCCCCAGCAGAGCAGAGGAATCACGCTCCAGTAGAGCAGAGGAATCACGCTCCAGCAGAGCAGAGGAATCACGCTCCAGCAGCGCAGAGAGGGGGTTACCATTTAATCGTAAGCCGCGAAAGTTGGTCGTGCCATCCGGGCCTTCCATGCTCCGCGCAGAGGTTGCACATAATCGTAAGCCACGAAAGTTGGTTGCACCCCCCTCGGGTCCTCCATGCTCCGTGCAGAGGTTGCACTTAACCGTAAGCCACGGAAGTTGGTTGCACCCCCCGGGTTTTCCATGCTCCGTGCAGGGGGTTACTACTTAATCGTAAGCCGTGAAAGTTGGTCGTGCCATCCGGGCCTTCCATGCTCCGCGCAGAGGTTGCACATAATCGTAAGCCACGAAAGTTGGTTGCACCCCCCTCGGGTCCTCCATGCTCCGTGCAGAGGTTGCACTTAACCGTAAGCCACGGAAGTTGGTTGCACCCCCCGGGTTTTCCATGCTCCGTGCAGGGGGTTACTACTTAATCGTAAGCCGCGAAAGTTGGTCGTGCCATCCGGGCCTTCCATGCTCCGCGCAGAGGTTGCACATAATCGTAAGCCACGAAAGTTGGTTGCACCCCCCTCGGGTCCTCCATGCTCCGTGCAGAGGTTGCACTTAACCGTAAGCCACGGAAGTTGGTTGCACCCCCCGGGTTTTCCATGCTCCGTGCAGGGGGTTACTACTTAATCGTAAGCCGCGAAAGTTGGTCGTGCCATCCGGGCCTTCCATGCTCCGCGCAGAGGTTGCACATAATCGTAAGCCACGAAAGTTGGTTGCACCCCCCCGGGTCCTCCATGCTCCGTGCAGAGGTTGCACTTAACCGTAAGCCACGAAAGTTGGTCGCACCCCCCGGGTTTTCCATGCTCCGTGCAGGGGGTTACTATTTTAATCGTAAGCCACGAAAGTTGGTTGTGCCATCCGGGCCTTCCATGCTCTGCGCAGAGGGTTACTATTTAATCGTAAGCCGCGAAAGTTGGTCGTGCCATCCGGGCCTTCCATACTCCGCGCAGAGGGTTACTATTTAATCGTAAGCCGCGAAAGTTGGTCGTGCCATCCGGGCCTTCCATGCTCCGCGCAGAGGGTTACTATTTAATCGTAAGCCGCGAAAGTTGGTCGTGCCATCCGGGCCTTCCATGCTCCGCGCAAAGGGTTACTATTTAATCGTAAGCCGCGAAAGTTGGTTGTGCCATCCGGGCCTTCCATGCTCCGCGCAGAGGGTTACTATTTAATCGTAAGCCGCGAAAGTTGGTCGTGCCATCCGGGCCTTCCATGCTCCGCGCAGAGGGTTACTATTTAATCGTAAGCCGCGAAAGTTGGTCGTGCCATCCGGGCCTTCCATGCTCCGCGCAGAGGGTTACTATTTAATCATAAGCCGCGAAAGTTGGTTGTGCTATCCGGGCCTTCCATGCTCCGCGCAGAGTATTCAAGCTTGAACGGGAAACAGCATCAGAATCCTCGCCAGAGGAGTCATCAAAATCCTCGCCAGAGGAATTATCAGAATCCTCGCCAGAGGAGTCATCAGAATCCTCGCTAGAGGAGTCATCAGAATCCTCGCCAGAGGAGTCATCAAAATCCTCGACAGAGAAGCCATCAGAATCCTCGTCAGAGGAGTCATCAGAACCCTCGCTAGAAGAGTCATCAAAATCAAGCCAAACCAGTAGAGGAGATGCGGGAATACAAACTCAGCATGAATAAGCAACAAAAAACAACACAAAGAATAAAGGGAAAAAAGCGACATAAGCGGGAAAGAAATTTCATATAAGCATGCCAAGAAGGCACAGCTGTACATCCAAAAACGAGAAGTAAGTACTAAGTTTGTACAAATTTAAGAGTTACAAAAATTTCCTTTGATACAGGCAGGGAAGAGATTGGGGACATCAAGAAGGAGCAGAAGAATCTTCAGCGGGAGTAGAAGAAGCAGGAGCAGAGGCAGAGGAAACCAGAGGAGGAACATCACTGGCAGGGATCTGGCTAGCAGAGGTTCCCTCTGTAAACACTGGCAGCATGCTAACTTCCTTCACCTCGGGGAGACGGACTCCCAAGTCCAGCAATTTCACAGCTTCTTGTACAAACGTTTTCTCATCTCGATACAGGGTAAAAAGCTGATCCATTGCAGAAGAGGAGGAAGCGGAATCTTCAGAAACGGAGGCTGCCAAATCAGAGGGCAGAGGAGGCACCACGCCATACTGAGAAAATCTTCGGGTGCTTTTATTGGTGGGATCCCGCAGCCGGTTCACAAAGCCCGCCAGGGAAGCAGAGAAAGCAGGCGCATACAATGGAGCGGAGGGCAATGAAGCAGACCCAACCCCAAAGGCGAAATAGGGAATGGCCCTCTCCAACACTGGATACCACCATTCTGGTTTCCCCGGAGAATTCGTAGGGATCCCCATCAGCTTATTTATTTCCTCATCATTGAGGTTATCCATTAAGGCATGCAAGTCCAGGGTAGCGAGCTGTTCCGAGGTCGCCCCCGCCATCTCTAACGCCTTGGAGGTGGACTGCTGTATCACATAAGCAAAGAGGGGCCCGAAGTCCTCCAGGTACTCTTGAGTCCGCTTGTAGGCCGCCAAGGTGCCCTCCAGCATCAACCCCAGAAAGTGTTGACCCTGCGGAGACAAGAAATACTCCAGGCGTTGATCTCGCGCCCCCAAGACATAGGCACCGTTCTGCGCTTCCACGAGCGTCTTCTTCCAACCACGCCGGGTCTCCTTGTAGGCTTCTTCATATCCCGCCTTGAACCTGGCCAGGTTTTCATGGCTTTCCTTGGTCGTCCTTGTCAGTTCAGAAACCAGGGAGGACTTCTCCACCTCTGCTTGGGACAACTGAGCCTTCAGCTCAGCAATCTCCGCTTCAGCCTTACTCAAACGCGCCACCACTCCGGCCACGTCGTCATCACGCTTAGCGATATCCGCCTGTTCCTTCTCCCTCTCTTTTTCTGACATATCGTAGTCATGGATGCACTTAACAGCCCCCCACATCCGAGCCTCCACCTGCAAGAAAACAAAACGGGTTCCGACAGAACAATAAAGAGGTTAGTAACTTCGTCTTTTCTATGATAAAAGTATAAAAAGCAGGGTACCTGAAGAGCCAACTGGCACAGCTGAGTAACTAAAACCCCCCGGGTCAGCTTTTCCACTTTCTCCTGGTCCTTTGAGTGGACACGAGCTATCAAGGCATCAATCAACCCCTGCCCCGACAAACTCGAAATCGGCCCAGGAACAACATCCTCTGGTTCATCAGCAGGGGGCACCACAGCTTTGCCCTTGCCCTTTCCCTCGGCAGAAGAGGGAACCTTAGAACCACCAGCAGACTTCTTCGCTGGCCCCTTGCCCTTCTCCACTGCAGACGAGAGGACCTTCGAACCACCAGCAGACTTCTTCGATGGTTCTTGAGACTTGCCGGCCTTCTTCAGGCTCTCTTGTTTCTCCTTCTCACCGACGAAAATCAGAGAACCTCTCTTCCTCTTCTTTGAAAGCTCGGAGAGGGTGACACCAGGGACCGAATCAGGTGAGGGAACTTCATCGGTAATGTCCACAATCTGGACATCTTCTTCACCGGCACCAGATGTATCACCAGTGCTGGGGCGGCCACGCCTGTGAACAAGGCTACCCGCATCAACCTCCTCGGCATCAAACGTGCGGGAGACTTCCATATTTCTCTCTGGGACCTCTATCACAGGGGGAATGATGACCAGCTCGGCCCCAGCTGGTTGTTCTGAGGGAGCGGTTCGGGAAGCAGAATCCCCCTAGCCATGCTCCCCACTAGGAATAGGAGAAGCAATAGTGGGCAGATTGTCCCCGCACTTCTTTCTCCAAGACATGTCTGCAAATCAAAATTCCACATCTTTAAAATCAGGGTAACAAAGGTTAATGTATTTTCTAATTCATATTCTTTACCTATTGATTTCTTGGGATATAGGGGAAACAGGCCATTGTATGCCAGAGCCGAATTGTTCTCAGCAAGGTATTTACATTCTAAGGGCTGGGCTTTGTTCATAGCATTCAGACGGGCTATGACATCCAAGTCAGAGATCGAAGGGGCTTCTAGGGAGGCTGGTCTATAAGTAGTCCGAGGATTATGCCATTCTAGTTCCCGAACATGATAATCGCGCCAGGTGCCGAGAAGGGTGCGCACATAACAGTAATAGCTCAAAAAGCCCTTATCAAAAGAATTTAGAGAGGAAAGAAAGGTAGTAGGATATCTTCGAAGACCCGCAAAGCTATACAAGGGACTGCCCTACATACGAAGAGATTGGGTATGACAGAACAGTTGGGCGGTGTCCTTAACACCGTGGGCTCGGCAAAGGATATGGAAGGCGTATAGTCTTCGGATGGCAGAGGGAGCAACTTGAAAAAAAGGAATACGAAAATGGTTGCAGACATCAACCAAAAGGGTAGGAGGAGGGAGCCTTAGGCCAGCGTCTATTTGGGCTTGCCAGATGACTATTACCCTGGGGTGGCGAAGGCTCTCGGGAGGTGTTGAACCTTTAGAGAAGGCCTCGAATTTTAAACCTTCGGGGTGTCGACACTTGCTCTCCAATTTATTAACCGCCGCGACGCCAAGGAGGGATTCAGGAACACGCTTTGGGGGTTGGGGGGTCTTCTTACCCCTTTTCTTAGGCTGAGAAGAACTGGGGACAGTTTGAGAGTCATGAGAAGCAGAGGGAGAGGAAAGGTTTTCAGGATCCTGAGGCTGGGGAGAAGAGGATGAAGAATCTCGGGGAGAGGGCGACCGCGAGGGTTGGGGGACAGAAGTAGAGGCCATCGTCAGAATACACAAAACCTAGGGTTTCTAACACGCTCAATCAGAGCACCAACAAACCTCAAAACTACTTACACTGATCACAAATAATGGGAAAAAAGGATACGCGAATTACCTAGGGCAGAGAAAAATTGACGGTAAAAACCGGAGCGGAGGGATCGTGGGAAATACGCCGGAACAGGGAGAGAATCGCCGGAAAATGCAGATAAAGGAGTTCGGAAAACTTGGAGAAGAAGAATAGTGAAAAATGAAAGTTCGAATCGACTAAGTAAAAATGTACGCGGGCAACTACCAACATGCGGGGTGAATGACACGTGGCATACGGAAATAAATCAACGGCTGAAAATCCCTACGGAAAGACGAAAAGACGCAAAGGTTAAAAAGATAGCCTCGGGGTACGGGAAAAGCACTGTAGCTCGGACAGGCATTTAATGCGGGTGACATCATCCACGCGGGCGAGTCCTCTGACTAGTTGCACTAATCCTGAGTGAACTAGCCAGACCAGGGGGTGGGAGTAACAAAAACATTGGAAAATAATTTATAGGGTTTATCCTTGCTTTCTTATAGTATTAAGATTCTCGTGTTTTCAGGATTTGCAGGGATCAGGGAAAACATCATAGCACCAGCTTTAACAATACTTCAATGGTTGAACACGAAGAATACCCGGTTCAACCAGACCAGAGGGGGGAGTGGTTGATGAGGAGTAATATGTGCAGAGTAGAGAAATGATACAAATCAGAGGAATCATCCTCACCAGAGGAATCATACTGGTCAGAAGAATCATTCTTACCAGAGGGATTTCGTCCATCAGAGACAATTCATCCACCAGAGGAATGGCTCTCGTCAGAGAAGTCACCCTCGTCAGAGAAGTCGTCTTCGACAGAGAAGTCCTCCACGCCAGAGAAGTCATCCACGCCAGAGAAGTCCTCCACTCCAGAGAAGTCATCCACGCCAGAGAGATCACCTCCATCAGAGGGATAGCCAGAAACGCGGAAGACTTTCCGCGTGAAGATGAAATTCCTGATATACCCTTCGACCACGCCAAGTGCATGCGCTTACACCAATTTTACCATTTTACCCTTCACTGTACTCTATAAATAGATCTCGCACTCGTGCATTGTAATTACGTTATCTCATACTTTCAAATACAACAGCTAGTTTTCCTTTGAGCTCCTGTTTTCCGATCGCTTTATTTCACTCTTTCCGATCAACTTTACTAGGTATAGTTTACGCTTTTCGCTTCGTAGTTTAGGTGTTGGTTTCGTGAAACACCAGTTATGAATTCAAACTTTAAAATTCAAATTCACGACTACTTGAATTCACAATCAAAATAGATCCTGGTTGTGAATTCGAGTTTTAAAGCTCGAATTCAAAAACACCATTATTATTTTATACACTACATTACAATTTTATTACATCAATAATTAGAGAAGATAAAATGTATAGCATGATTGTAACTCCTTGAATATTGTGGCTTATTTCAATACGTAGAAAATATAAATGTTCTCCTTATATTACACTGGGGAATAATTACATAATATCAAACTGAAATTTCATTTGTTTGTAACAAGAAAGAAAAAGAAAATATGACTTATAAGTATTTTAATTATTATAACGAAATTCCACATTCTTATATATTTTTAGTGTTAATAGGCAAAAATACTCACTTCCTTAAGTTTTTTTTGTAAAAATGCCCTAAGTTATCATACAAAGCATTCTATGCCCTAATTATGTGAAGTGCCTATTTTACCCTTTGATGTTGATGGGTTTGCTTGGTTTTTTGTGAAAGTCTTACACATTTGACCGATTTGACAGCCATCGGTCATAAAAGTCAACGATTTGACAGCTATCAGTCAAGAGTACATATGACCAGTGGGTGGCTAGATCATGTGTCCGGCCGGCCGGACACATGGTTTTACCGGCCAGACACATGATTTTATCGGTCGGACACATGATCCGACCGATAAAATCATGTGTCCGGCCGGTGAAATTATGTATCCGCCCGGCCGGACACATGTTTTCACCGGCCGGACACATGATTTTACCGGCCGGACACATGATTTTATCGGTCGGACATGTGTCCGACCGATTAAATCATGTGTCCGGCCGGTGAAAACATGTGTCCGGCCGGGCGGACACATAATTTCACCGGCCGAACACATGTCCGACTGATAAAATAATGTGTCCGGCCGGTAAAATCATGTGTCCGCCCGGTCGGACACATGATCTAGCCACCCACCGGTCATATGTACTCTTGACTGATAGCTGTCAAATCGTTGACTTTTATAATTGATAGCTGTCAAATCGGTCAAATGTGTAAGACTTTCACAAAAAACCAAACAAACACATCAAATCAAGGGGTATTTAAATAATAGAGCATAGAATGCTTTGTATAATAAGAGAGAGCATTTTTACAAAAAAATATAAGGAAGTGGGCATTTTAAATTTTTAGTCTTTTTTATGGGGTATAAGTATAATTTGTCCCCAACTTTTACATTTTTCAATGTACCCAACTTACGTTTATTTTAAAAAATCTCCAACTTCGAAAAAATTATACAATCAAAAATTCAAAATTTGACGACATAATGAATCACTTCACTTGAAACTCAAGTAAAATTTTTG
The DNA here is from genome assembly GCF_028751815.1 of Salvia miltiorrhiza. NCBI lineage: Eukaryota > Viridiplantae > Streptophyta > Magnoliopsida > Lamiales > Lamiaceae > Salvia > Salvia miltiorrhiza. The sequence continues at coordinate 27,829,307 of NC_080390.1, forward strand.
TGAAATTTTTTACACCTAAGTCTGCGAGTATAATTTGTGTCTTGAATTTTGGTATTTAATTTTTAAAAAAAGTCCTAGAACTTACTTCTATTTATTTTTATTTTTTTTTCTTTTTCTTTTTTTTGAGGGATTTCTTCTATTTCTGTTTATTTTCTTAAACTCCAAACTTTGAATCAAAAAATATATAATTATGCTTGCGATCGAGCCAACGAGAGGAAGATGAATCATCTGGCCTAATTCTTGCGGCGATTGTACATGTTCTTTTCACCTACTCTTGCACATATTTTACATGTTTTTTTTGTTTTTTTTTTTTTTTTTCACCTAGGATCTAGGGCAATAATAATTTACAGCTTTTTTCAAAGTTCGGACTTTCGTAAGTTGGGGACGTACGGTTTTCAAAAAATGCAAAAGTTTGGGACACAAAGTAAAATAAAAAATAAATAAAAAGAACTATATACTGATTCCTATTTTTATTGTATCTTTATTAATTTTCTGCATATAACTATGTTTTTGTATAAAGCTCACTGAATATAAACTGGATATTGAATTACGGATTGAGATTCAATGTATATTTAATGTCTTACTACATGTTCCATTTTTAAATTTATTTTATATTTTTTTTCAATTTCAACTTTATATGCTTTTAGTTTAATTTTATGATTATTCACTAGGATTTATTCCAGCTAATTAGGATATATAATTATTTTTTATCATTTAATTTTAGTTTTATTAGGTAATAATACGTTGATAAATTAAAAGTTATGGTATATAATTTTATAAAATTTTAATTTTTTGAAACAAAAGTTAAATTTATTTCATAATATTATAATAAATTTTATTTTTATATAAAATATTATTCCCTCCGTCCCAACGAAGATGTTACATATTCTTTTTTGGGCCGTCCCAACGAAGATGCTACATTTCCAAATATGAAAAAATAAAATAAAATAAGGGATTTTAATTGCAGAACTACAACTAATTAATCACTTCCTTATTACCTTCTCTCTCCTATTTTATCACTTTATTACATTCTCTCTTCCCTCTTCTTTTTTCACTTTTATACTACACACTTAAAATACTCATCTATAATTTCTTAAATCCCGTGGTGAAAAGAAATGTATTATCTTGGCTGAGACGGAGGGAGTATTAAAATAATAATTATAAGAGTGAAACACAATAACACATACAAAATTGTGGAACACTGAATCTCACCCCATTGAGTTACCACATATTTTTCACTAAGGTGCGTTCTCTTTAATTGTAAATTTATCATGAGAAAATATGGGATAAACAAAATTTCACCTTTTAAATCATTCATTTCTTTTCCCTCATTTCATACAAAATATAATTTGACCATTACTCATTCACTGCAAACGAGTGATAATATTATCACACAAAAAATAGAGGGATAATATTATCCCTCATTTGTTGTGAAAATGAGGAACGAGAAAAGATCATGTAAGAAATGAAGAATTTAAAGGGTGAAATTTTGTTTATCCCTCATTTTCTTATGATAAATTTACAAGCAAAGAGAACGCATTCAAGGAGGAGTATAAATAGTTCCACCCACTTATTACATGTGATCGAGAAACCTAGAAATGGGTAACAACGAAATGAAATTGCCATTATTAACAAGATTGAAGGTGTTGATAATGGAGGTGATCATATATGTTTCCACGCGCTCCGATGGCACTCTCAACCGACGTCTCTTCAACCTCCTAAATCCCATAACATCTGCACCTGCCACCAACCACATAAACACTATCCAAATCTCCACTTCCGATGTTACAATCGAGCCCTCCCGCAACCTGTGGTTCCGCCTCTTCATCCCCACCACGCCCAACTCCGCCTCGCTGCCCCTCATTGTGTATTTCCACGGCGGCGGATTCACCATGTACGGCCCCGACTCCAAGATTATCGATCATCTCTGCAGCCATGTAGCTGCGCGGGTGCCTGCAGTTGTCGCGTCTGTCAACTACCGCCTCGCCCCCGAGCACAAGCACCCTGCCCAATACGAGGATGGCTTTGACGCCCTCAAATTCATCGATGCACGACACTACGACGTTTTACCCGCCAATACGGACCTCGCTAAATGTTTCATTGGAGGGGACAGTGCAGGTGCCAACATAGCTCACCATGTGACAGTTAGAGCAGTTGAGCAAGCTCAGCAGTTTGGTAAAATAAGGATCGTCGGCATGCTGGGGCTGCAGCCCTTTTTCGGAGGCGAGCAACGGACGGAGTCGGAGCTGAGGCTGAGAAAGGCGCCGCTGCTTAGCACGGAGATGACGGACGCGTTTTGGAGGGAGTTTCTACCGGAGGGTGCGGACAGAGACCACCCCGCGGCCAACGTGTTTGGTGGAGGAGCGACGCTCCAGAATCTTGATTTTCCGACTAGTTTGGTGGTGGTGGGAGGTAATGATCCGTTGCAGGATTGGGACAGAAGATATGTGGAGTGGTTGAGGGATTGCGGGAAACGAGTTGTTGTGGTGGAGTATCCCAATGCGTTTCATGGCTTCTATGCATTTCCAGAACTGCCTGACTTTGCTTTGTTGATTCATGATGTGGCAAATTTTGTCCAAGAACAACTCAACTCCAATTGAATTTCATCAACACAGACATGTAAGGGAATATTATATGCATGTTTTTAGAGTCAGAGGGTTTTTTAGGACAGTAACTTAGGTCAATTTCAAAATTAGGACAATAAATTTCGGGCTTGTAAAAGTAGGACACTAATTATTAAGTATTGCACCCGCAGGACAATTCTGGGCCCATTATCAAATTTCGGGCTTAATCTAATGATGTGTTAATTCTCAAATTCCATGTCATTAAAAATAAGAGTGAATTTGCCACATAATCAACCCACCCATGATTCATCAACTTCCCCATTCCATAACTTACGTGAAATTGTTTCTCCAAGATAGTGAAGGGTTTGAAGACATTCTCTGCAACTAAAGCTTGAACCCCCCAAATTTCTCATTGGTGCGACAATGGTGAAAGTAAGAGAGAAGAGATATTTGCATCAACCTCCTCCCATGTACAGTAAGTATTTCAAACCTTAAATTTCTGTATTGGATTATACTTATTTCATATATGAGACCAAATTGCAACTATAACTTCAATTGTTCACAAGAAATTTGGATAAGAAGGCAAGGAAAGATCCCATTTATCAAATACGTACATCATATACTTCGTTTATACTTACTGATATTAAATTTGAATGCTTAAATTTCTGTATTGTATTCCACAATACAAAGTATTGGATTTTACTTATTTCTGTATTTTTTTATTCCGAACGTAGATATGTCCTTGAAATTTTTAATGAATTTGTTGTGGTCCAGGGCATTTATTTTAATAAATGTGGTGTGTGGTCCTCAATGTTTATTTTAATGAAAGATTTGTATTTTTCAGTTATTGTGGTCTTGAATGTAGGGTTTTAGTATTTAATCGATTTTTTTTTTCTTTTGCAGAAATTGACAAAGGTTATCTATCAGTTGCTTGTAGGTGGAAGGGAAGAATTTGCCCAAGAATAAAAAAAATTCTTGAAAAGAATGCTGCCAATGTCCATGAGTGTATTCCAATCAAAGGGGATAACACTCACTATGAGATTAAATGTCATAATGGGGACCAGTTTCTTGTTGATCTAGATGAAAGGACCTGTAGCTGTAGAGTATGGAGTTTAAGTGGAGTACCATGCAAACATGCCATATGTGCTATTAACCATCAAAAGGGTGATAGAGATGACTATGTCCATGATTGCTACTCGGTAGCTACTTTTAAGAAAATATATGCAAAAACAATCAAGGGTGTGAATGGTACAAAACTGTGGGGTGAGAGTATATTCATTCCACCACTGCCCCCGCGTATGGAGAGAGGAAAAGGTAAGCAAGCATTTGCTAGAAGAAAAGAGCCTGATGAGAAAGTTGAGAAACTGAAGAAGAAGAGGAAGATCGAACTTAGAAGAAGACAACGAACATTAAAGTGCAAAAAATGTGGAGTTGAAGGTCACAATTCTGTTACATGTGGCAGGGACGAGGTAGTATTCCCTATTTAACTTTTCTTATTTTCAAGTTTGTATAACATTTTTGTTTTTGAAAGTCAGCTTGTATAACATCATAATTTTGTTTTAATTATACTTCTAGGTGATGAATAATCTCCCAAGTGGCAGTGAAAGAGCAACTGGTGAATCAAGTGGGAGCATACTAACTCAAGTGTGTAGTGCTTCAATGCGTCCACCCCAAATCAGTCATACTGATGAACAAGATGATCAAATGGAGCACATTGAAATCTCTACACAAGTGTCTCAATCTAAAGCTGCTTCTGTTCCAGGTCCATCTATGTTGCAGCAGCTCTACCAAGGCAAATTTCAGAATCAAGGTCAACTAATTTTGCAAAGTGGGAAGAAATTTGGGAGTTTGGCTGAGTTGCAAACAAAGAAGAAATAAAAGATGCATTGGTTGCTGATGAGTAGTTGTTGGGCTGTTGTTTCTAAAATTTACTGACATTTTTTTTGTTGATGGGTGATGACTTGTTTTTGTTTTTGTTGATGGATGATGGCTGATGACATATAGTTCCTGGACATCCTTTGTTAATGGGTGGTGGCTAGTGACAAGAATATTTTTTTAATAGTATGCCTTCTTGATTGTGAAAGAGCATAGTAAGATAAACAAGTCAATTCATTTTGTGGATTGCAGTTTTTTTGGATAATTTGGAATTATGTGAGTTTGCAATTCTGTTTTTGTAGTCTTTCTGTGGTGTTGTAGAATTTAGGAGGAAAATTTGGATGATTTTGTTTTATATGAATTACTGCAACAGGTGAATTATGGTGCAGAAGTGGGGGTGGTGGTCAGATGAGAAGAACTGATCATGTTATTAGCTGTAGAAGAAGAAGACTTTTTCTCTTCTTCAGCTTGAAGTTAGAAGAACTGATCCTTATGAAGTACCATGCGTCTGAATTTAGAAGAAATGATGTTATTAGCAGATATTATTAAATAACAACACATTCTGAGGCATTTGTTTCAGCTTCAAGCATACGTCTGTTTCACCACAAAATACCAATACATCCATAAAAAGTACCATAGAACAAAACACATGCTGGCATATATATATATATATATATATATATTGCAAACCAAACACAAAACCATACAATAAATAAATAAATAAATAATAGGTTTTTTTTCATCAAATGAATAAATTATTATATTTCTGAGACAGAAAAAAAATAAAGTCAAAATAATGTCAGAAATTAATTTGTTATAATAAATGGATGTACTATTTTCTAATTAAGTCTCTTGAAGTAAACATCTAAAAAAAGTTATTGCTGAAATTATTTATATTAATTAATTTGAAGTGTATGTGCAAAGTCTACACTAATTGAAATGGTGCGCATGATGGCTGGCTCCTGGGAAGAACCGGCTCCTTTGTGTGGCAAGTTCACGTAAATTATAGAATGGGGAAAGAATTTCACGTAAGTTGGGGGGTGGGTTGATTATGTGGCAAATTCACTCTTATTTTTAATGACATGGAATTTGAAAATTAACACATCATTAGATTAAGCCCGAAATTTAATAATGGGCCCAGAATTGTCCTGCGGGTGCAATACTTAATAATTAGTGTCCTACTTTTACAAGCCCGAAATTTATTGTCCTAATTTTGAAATTGACCTAAGTTACTGTCCTAAAAAATCCCCTGACTCCATGTTTTTACTTTGACAGAAAATGTTAGAAAAAATATATTTTCTATTATTTTCACATGTTTCCTATAATGGATAATTTTCTCCGGTCAGGCTGGAAAATTTATTCGGGCAGCCCATTTTCACTCATTTTCTCACAAATGTTGGATAATATTATCTTACTGGGAGGGTGTGAAAATATTTTTCAACATTTTAATTTTTTTATCCATCTATTTCTAACAAAGTAAACATATGATAAAAAAGGAGAAAAAAATAAAATTATCTCACATTTTCTTATCCATAATTTTCAAATGAAAATTTTACTACCAAAGTAAACGCACCCTTAGAAAATAATGTTTGTTAATACATGTATGAAGCCAAGGCCGGCCCTCCATCGGCGCGAGCCATATGCAGACCGGTCGTCATGTGGGGCTCCAAAACTTTTTAACATAAGATTATTTATACATATGTTTTATCTGAGCCCAAAATAATTATATTAATTAGATTATTGGGTGTTTTCTCATATGGGGTCGAATTTTTTTTACCCATTTAAATAAGAGTGGACTTCAATATTTAAATTAAAATAATAAAAATAAAAATTATCCATTAAGATAAAAAAAAAATTAACCACACTTACCATCTTGCATTTAAAACTTGAATTTACAATCAAAACTATTTCGAGTTGTGAATTCTAATTTTAAAATTCGAATCACAACCAAGATTATTAATAATCTTGAATTACTTTAAAACTCGAATTCACAACATATCTATTCGAGTAGTGGATATTCTAGTTTAAAAAATCAAATTTACATCTAACCGAGTCTTGAATTCATCGATATTTTAAAACTAGGTGTGAATTCAAAAACATTAACAATACAAACATCACAAAACGATTTTTTGCAAGGATCATCACCAAACAATTTCTTTGCTTACCTTTGCTTTGCTAAAATTATCAACTCACCGATGATTTTTGCAAGGATCATCACCATTTGTGATTTTTAGTTTTAAAACTCAAATTCACAATCAAGATAACTAGTTGTAAATTCGAGCTTTAAAATTCGAATTTACAACCAACACTAGAGATTTAGTTGTGAATTCATCGAACTGGTTGTGAATTCAAGAACATTAACTATACAAACTCATCTCCACAACAATTTCACAACACGCAATCTCAAATATTTGATTAAACCCATAATAATTTCTCCACACTTCCACCATAGTCTTCTTCCTCACCACATCATCACCTCTAATCTCCATTATCAATATCCGATGCTCATCACAAATTTTCTCAATCAAGAGAGAGAGAGAAAACGAGAATTAAAAAATGGTAGACACATATGAAAGATACTTAAAATTCACAAATCATATATTCATAAACTAGCAAATACGTCATAAAGTTGTCAAACTAAAAAATAATAATCTAAATAAAAGGTTAAACTAAAAAACAATAATCCAAGTATCTAGTCTGCATATCAAAATGAATGAGCTACTCAGAAGTTGGGGTAAAAGTGAACGGACGCATCAGAAGAAGAAGGTCGATGTATCTGCATGATCAGCTAAATTATCATACTTATCATAAAACATGAAATAAATTATCATACATATAATTCACATACTCATCATACAAATTAACCTAAAACATAATCAAATATAATTTTAATTAACGTTACAAATTAACCTAAAACATACAATTTAACTCTATAACATACCTTTTAGCACGCAGGGGCAGGCAGAGGTGGGGCTCGGCGACGAGAAGGGGGGCAGCGAACGACAAGGGTGACTGGCAGAAGGCAATGCGGCCAAGGCGAGGGGTAGGAAGGGCGGAAAGGGAGAGGGATTGAGCGCGACGGGCAGGGCAAAGGGCTGGTCGACGGGTCTGACAGCGAGGCGGCTCTTGGGGAGGGGCGGCGGATGGATAGCGTGGGCGGGGATGGGTTCAGGCAGGTAAGGATCGGTTAGGGTTATTTGCATGTAATTGTGTTTTTCAAAATAAGGTTAAGTGTGTGTAAGCCTTAGCTCTCAGAAACACAATCACAGCAACACAGTTGACAGATCAACTCCAAATAAATGCAAACTCAAGCAGTTGACATCCAAGAAACCAAAACAAGACTAAAACAACGACGCCAAGAATTATGTGGTTCGGATCAATGATCCTACGTCCACGGAGGATCAACAAGAGTAATTTCACTAATCAAGAAGGTTGCAAGTATAACACAGCAAGAAAATTGAAGCAGAAAACTATAGATGCAAAACAAGCTCTATCTCTCTCAGCTCTCCAATTCTTATCTCTCTCTCTCTCTCGTGTTTCTTGTGTTACAAAGAAGTAATTCATCAATCTAAAACTAATCTCCCAACTCCAGTAAATATACTAGACTGGTACACTCAATCTCAGTCGTTGAGATCAGATCAGCAATCTTGAGCAAAACTGCTCCACTCGCAATGCAACAGTGAATAACAGACTTTGATGAAGTCTTTTACCTTTTTGCAAATGAGCCCTCACAGAAATTGCTAATAAGTCCTTCAGCCTTTTAGTTCTTTTCAGTCACACCCTCACAAATCTCCACCTTGACTATGAAGAATCTAACTTGATCAGATGTACTCTTTGCTTTCCCTCAAACATGCCCCATTATAGGGCATCCCTTCACATCTCATTGAACCAGAAGGCTTACCAGCTCCATGCAGTACTTAAGCTTTAGAGCAGGTAATGTTTTAGTTAACATATCAGCAGCATTGTCAAGAGTAGACACTTTCACAATCTGTACTTCACCTTTATCCACCAAATCCCTTATGAAACGCAATCTCACATCAATATGCTTGCTTCTTTCATGGAAAACCTGGTGTTTGCATAAATGAATTGCACTTTGATTGTCACAAAATACTGTCACAGATTTCTGATCTATACCAAATTTCTCAATCATTCCCTTCAACCAAATACCCTCTTTGACTGCCTCTGTAGCTACCATGTACTCAGCTTCAGTAGTTGATAATGCTACCACACTTTGAAGTGAAGACTTCCAGCTAATTGCTGAACCAAATAGAGTAAAGATATATCCTGACTGAGATCTTCTATTATCTACATTTGTTGCATAATCTAAGTCAACATATCCCAAAAGAGGATCTCCTCTAAAATCTGATTTCCTCTCAAATTTTATACACCTGTTGTACTCCTTCTTAGAATCCATTTTAAAGCTTCCCAGTGACACTTTCCTGGATTTGACATAAACCTACTAGCAACACTAATAGAATGTGACAAATCGGGCCTTGTGCAAACCATAGTATACATAATGCTTCCAACTATATTTGCATAAGGTATTCTGTCCATGTGCCTCTTTTCCTCATCAGTATTAAGCCTCTGTCTTTCTGAGAGTTTAAAATGTGGAGCCAAAGGTGTAGAGACTTCCTCAGTTTCACTCATTTGAAACCTTTGCAGAGTTTTCTTGATATAATCAGACTGACCTAACCAAATGATACCCTTTTCTTCATCTATGTTAATATCAATACCAAGAATTCTTCTAGCAGAACCTAATTCATTCATTTCAAATCTATCCTTCAAACTAGCCTTAAGAGCATCTATTTTAGTTTTACTCTTACTAGCAATCAGCATATCATCTACATAGAGAAGTAAATGAGCCACAGATTCTCCATTTACTTTCTTCATGTATACACAAATGTCATGAGCAGATCTAGTGAAACCAATGCTAATTGCTAATTATCATGTGTTCATCAAACTTCCTATACCATCGTCTACTAGATTGCTTTAGACCATATAATTTTTTCTTTAGTAAACAGACCTTACTCTCACAACCAGGACCACAAATCCCTCAGGTTGACACATATAAATCGTCTCCTCTAAATCCCCATTCAAGAAAGCTGTTTTCACGTCCAATTGTTCTAATATCATATTGTATTGAGCAACCATAACTAACAATATTCTAATAGAACAATGCTTAACAATAGGAGAGAAAACTTCATTAAAATCAATACCTTCCTTTTGAGTATAGCCTTTTGCTACCAACCTTGCTTTAAATCTGATTTGCTCATCTCCATTTTCTGTGATCTCTATCTTCCTTTTGTATATCCATTTGCAGCCCACTAACTTCTGATTGTTTGGTCTGTCCACTAGCTTCCAAGTTCTATTCTTCATTAAAGAATTTATCTCCTCTTCCGTAGCTGTAATCCAACACTGTTTTTCTGAGCTTTTCATAGCTTCAGCATAGGTTCTTGGTTCACAATACTCTATCTCTTCAACCAGGCTTAATGCATGAGCAATTTGGTCTGCTTCTCCATATCTCACAGGTCATATTGTAGTTCTTCTTGTTCTGTCTCTTGTGAGCCAGTAGCTCCCTTGATTACCATTATCTGTAGCTGAGATGTCTTCATCATGAGAGGTTGATGAATCCTGATTTTTTGTTTGAGAACTCCCTTCAAACTCCACCTGAACATGAGTACCATCATCAACCTTCTTCTTTACTTTGGGTTGCAGCTGCTCTGGTTTTTTTAAGTAAGGCGTGATGTCTTCTCTAAAGACCACATCCCTACTAATTAGGACCTTGTTATATCCTTGCTCATAGCACCATAGTTTGTATCATTTTACTCCCTTTGGATACCCTATCAGTACACATTTAAGAGCCCTTGGGTCAAGCTTATCTTGCTTGATGTGCACATATGATAAGCAGCCAAACACCTTGTGTTTTGAGTAGTCAGTAACTTTTCCATTCCATAATTCTTCTGGAGTTTTGAAGTTTCTCGCTTTTGTGGGACATTTGTTAATGAGATAGCAAGCTGTTGACATGGCATCTCCCCAGAATTTCTTTGAAAGACCTGAACTGGATAGCATACATCTAGCTCTCTCCAACAAAGTCCTATTCATCATTTCAATTATTCCATTCTGTTGTGGATTAGCAGGAATAGTCTTGTGCCTTTTGATGCATTTCTCCCTACGGAAGACATTGAATTCCTCCGAGACAAACTTTAATCCATTGTCCGTCCTTAGGCACTTCACCTTCATCTTCTTCTCATTTTCCACTGCCATGCACCACTCTTTGAAACTGCCGAAAGCATCATTTTTGTTTCTGATGATGTACAGCCATAGCTTTCTTGAGTAATCATCTATGATACTCAAGAACCACCTTTCTCCATCCAGATTCTCTGTCCTTGAAGGCCCCCATAAGTCAGCATGTACATATTCCAGGGGTTTGCTAGCAGTGTAAGAGCTTTTCCCATATGGTAGCTTATTGCTCTTCCCCAATATGCAATCATCACAGCTGTCCAGCTTTATGGTCGTGGGATTCTTCAAAATTCCTTGTTTTTGAAGTTGTTCCAGTGATTCTTCACCCACATGTCCAAGCCTTCTGTGCCAGAGAATTGAATTATCCCTTGTGTTCAGCTCAACATTACCAATGATGGTATTTGCTTCAAGGAAGTATAGTCCTCTGCTTCTCTTTCCTTTCATAACAACCTTTCCATTAAGGCTGACTTCAAGAATTTCATTCTCTGATTTCCATTGGCATCTTTTCTCCTCTAATGTTCCCAACGAGATCAGATTCATTTTAAGTGATGGAATGTATCTCACATCTGTGAGTATCTTCATAGATCCATCATGGACTTTCAACTTTATTGACCGTATGCCAATAACCTTGCAGATGTTATCATTCCCTAACATCACAGAACCTTCCTTCTTAAACTCCAAGTCTGCAAACCAGCTCTTGTGAGAGCACATGTGAAAGCTCAAGCCAGAATCAAGAACCCATTATTCCTCTATGTTGGTATTTGCAACGTTCAGCAGTTGTGCATCTTCACATGCTTCTACAACTTCAGTTGAATCTTTCTTTTGGCTCTCCTCCAACTGCAACTTCTTCCACTTAAAACATTTTTTCTTGATGTGCCCCACTTTATCACAGTGAAAGAATTTTCTTGCTT